>NW_010251320.1:6573-36074 GCF_000690775.1 Eurypyga helias
CCCTGTTTTTTTTAACGTGTTTTATATAGTATCTTTGACAGCTCTTGTGAATAACTAGTTGCACCAGTTCCTTTTCGGTGTCATTTATTTAGTCATTTCTTCTGTTTCTCAGCGTCTTTCTCACAGTACAAGGAGGGAGAAAGATTTTAAAACCAGGAAAATTTTATTGTGAAGCCACGAAAATTTTCAGGGGAGTCACTGAAATACCAGAGACAGCTACGCAGTGTGAAAGTGTTTTTGATTACTTTCAAGTAGGAAAGTTTTCCAGCTCTGTTGTTCTTTTTAGCAGGTTTTAACCCACAGTAGAACCTTTTCTTGCCCCCCAAGTGACTCAAGTTCCATGACACCCTCTTTGCAGCTTTAGCAGTTAAAGATTTTTTTGCCATGTGAAGAGACTACTTTCTCGGACACAATCCTACTGTGTCTTTATTTCTTACAGTAAGAGCCTACCACAGCGTTGTGGTGCATATTCCACACGCACACTACAGATTGCGACATGTTAAACTCAGAGGTATAATGAAGTGAAACAGTGATCGTACCGCAAGCAAATGACTAACTGTATCTTGGAATGAATATATTTTATATGAGTCATAGAAAGTTACAATTAAAAAGGCAGTACCGGATGCTTGGAAGAGGCCAGATAGAACAGACTGAGCTCTCCATCTGTCTTGCCCGTCGACGGCCACAGAGTGCCTGTGACACTTAGCAGGGCTCGTCTGGATTGAAGTGGAAGATGAACAAATAGAAGGGCTTTGAACCAGGGTAGGCATTGCTCAAGTGCTGGCAGAGTTTTACGTGTGGTAGCTTTGTGACTCTGAAAATGCAGCCACGACAGCGCAGGACACAGTGGAGGCTGAAAACCAGCCCTGCACACCTGTTGAGCTGTCAGTAGTTAGACTATTCTGATTTTTATGACAGAAACACATGAACTAGCTGGCCTGAGCTCATGTGGCTCTGTTTTTTGAAGTTGTGATCGCAGCTTATTTCAGTGGGGAGATACCTTTAAAAGGCGACAAAAAGAGACTTACACCTTTATTGTTAGTGTCCCACTCGCACCCTCTTATCCGTACCCATCATTATTCCTTGAAAATATCTCCTATTCCCATTTTATTCTATCTTGGCTTTTATTCCTTTCTTCAAAAATTCCTTTCTTTCTCATACTCAAATTTTTCTTTTGTTCTCCTTTTAACACATCTCTGTCACTGTTACTATGTCACTTGCAGTATGAATCTCTTTCCTGATGCTGTCTCATACAAACTGAAATAGTAACCTTAAAAGAGCCAGAAAAATACCCTTTGTCATTGTAAATGCTAGTTTTCCAGGATGAAGTGTCTGCAACGTGGCTGGATCTTTTTTTAGATGTCAAACTTTAATAGTGACTATGTTGCAGGGAGGTGAGAATGCTGACAGAACTTAGTGAACTCAAGGTTTCAGTCTTCACATTGAAGGTGGAATATACCTTTGCAGTGCCAGTTCCTCATTTTAATTTTTTCTGTGATCTTTTCATTCTCTTTAGCTTTCTCCAGTATCCTTTGAAGCCGTCATTAAAGACAGCTGATTTTGAAGACAAAGGAAAGACGTTAAAGCTCATCCAGTTAGAGATGCGGTTTGATATAATGTCCTCTTGAAAATCGTAAATTAATCTGAAGAATAGAGGGACAACTGGAGGGAAACGTTGGATAAAGAACTGGATTAAGCAGAGAAAGCAAAAGGCAGTGTTAAAAGGAGGTGTCACACTGAAGGTAGCTTGCTAATAATGTTTCTCAGCAAACAAATTTACAGTAATTCTGTTTAACGGTTTTACTAATGGCATTGGTATTTATATCAGGACTGTGTGAGGAAATTTGTTGAAAGCAGAAGAATATAGAATTATTAATAAAAAGCATGGAAATGTCACACAAAAAGAACCAGGTGACCTTGACGAGCAGAATCGTAGATGTGCACTGAAATTCAGCTGCCTAAAATGTAAGAACAATAAAAACAGGTAGTACAACAAATTTAGGCTGCAAATTAGAATAGAGAATCTTGCCTCAATCAGGATTAAAACCAGACTTTCAATAAGATGGGTGCTTTTTTTAGTGCACAGATTTTTTATGAAAAGCGTTTCATGATACAGTGTCTAAAACAAAGGCAATTTGGTGCAGTGATATAGGCGTCCTTCACAAGGTTTTGTTTCTACCCTCACATGAATGGGCTATGTCTCAATATAAACATGACTGTAGAAAAAGGGATGGGTACACTTTTTTAATGAAGGAATTAGTTGGTGTTTAAATGATGCGTTAGAGTCATCCAGCTTGTCAAACAGCCACCATTGGCCAAATCCTCAACTGATTATAAGTCATCACTGAACTTAACAAGCTGTTGCATATAATATCAGTCTGGTTGTAAGCTTTAAACTTGGTATAGCAACTTCTGTGTGCAAAGTAAGTATATCTTCATCCTTGCAGAATGTGAGCTGGAATGGAGGAGGGGAAAAGGGATTTACACTGGATGCCAAAGTGGCTCGGGTAGTATGTCCTTCCGAGTAGCACTGTGACACCATGTGCAACAAAGCGTAGAGGTTCCCCACTTTCCGGTACAGAAAGAGATACAGAATGTTTTATATTCTTTTCTGCATGCTGAATTTGGCCTTTTCCTCTATTCCTCATGAGAAGAACAAAATAATTTGTACTTTATTTTACTCATAAATGGCATTTTCATGCCATTCTAAACAAAAATAGATCATTGACTGCAAGCAATAGGTTGTATGCCCTGGTTTTCATATTTTGCAGAGAAGAGATAAGGGGCTGCTGTGGAAACATGCTTATGACCTCAATTTTATATGGTTAAAATCTCAGTCATATCTTCTTTAGTGCTTAACTTCAGCATAGTACTTTTTTCCCTGGAATTTTCTCAATACAAAGGTAAGGCAGCATAAGAAGATTCCTTACACTTTTTTCTTAGGACTGATTGTACCTCTACATGCAAAATATATCAACTGTGACTTTTAAGTAGCATGTACCTCTACAAGTGCATTCTCAGTTAAAGAAAATCTGCTTTGTAGTCATGGTGCATGCGGTCAGCTTGCAAGACTGAACTTCCTTTTGTCCATGGTTTTGAAACTAGACACATTCAGACACTGCGTTTAGACCACAGCAAAGTAAAACATTAATGTCACAAGGACATGCCTTGAAGATTGTACTAAGGCGATTTAGATGTCTTCTGATAACAATGTTGCTTAATTCAATAGTACAGAAGTCTGTTTTAAACATTTGGGTAAGAAAAACAGGCTGTTTGGATTCAGATGTTTTTAAGGTGAAAGAAGTCAGAATGATTCCAGCGCATAGACCCAAAGAAGCAGCAAAGAAGGAGTGAAATGGAGACAAATCTAAGTTTACCAGAACAGATTTTTAGGCTATGATTTTTTGTATCTGGAGCAAGATTCCATGCTAAACTACAATAGGAGGCAAGAGAGACAGAAGCACTGAAATCTAGTAGGACAGAGAAATTAAGAAGGCAATAAAACATTAGTGCACTAGTGAAAGAGAATTTACAAGTTATATTAAGGAAAGAAACTAAATTAAAGCAGTAGTATTCAAGAAAGTTATGTATGCAGGTAAACGAACTCTAGCCAGGTCGCTCTGTCTATCTACTTCGCTTTTATTCACCTCATATCCTCTAATTTCAGCACTGATGCAATGCCACTGAGTTCAATTTTTTGCCATTAATAAAATTGAACTAACCATGGAGAATAACATCTCATTACTGACAATGGATTTCTTGCAACTTCCCCTGAAGCACTCGATCCTATCTGCTGTCACAGGATCCTACCGCAGATGCAGGACTTGCTCAGTCCAACGTTGCAAACGTTAATTCAATAGTAAGAGAGTTGTTGCATGAACCTCTCATGGAGATCTTGCCCTCGCTTATCCCCTTTCCTCTGGACTATGTACACAACCCCCTGAGGTGTCCTGTCTACTTAGTTAAACCAGAGAAGTCTTCAGTGTGTTCCAGAAAAGCTTTTCATTTTGAGTCTTTTCCACTGCTGCTGCTATGAGAATTGTCACAGAAGGATTGTTAGCCCAGAGTATGTACTGGCAGCTTCAGTAGCATATTATGCAACTCTGCCTGGGGTCAGATCTAGACACAACAGCCACAAAGTGACCTCAGCCTTGCTTCTGAGCTGCCCCTTCTGCCGTTGTAAACTCTAACCAAACCGAACAAAACAACATGCTAAGGAAATGTTAAGGAAAATGCTAATGCAGATAAGGCCTGGTTACACACAGCAGTTTTTGCATGACCTTATTTCATTCAGAATAGCTTGCTCTAGTCTTCAGAAGGGGGGACATAGTTCCTTTTGAGCTTCATACAACACTAGAAGTCTCTGGATAGAATACACACATTGGATCAGCTTGACACATTTAGCCTGTGATCTCTGAAGAAAGATCCTTGCCACTACATCTTTCTCAGAACAGCCACCCTAATATTGAAGGAAACAAGTTTGAGAGCAGTGGTAGCTAAAAACTTCCCACTGAATGTGGGCTGCTTTTTATTTGGGAAGCGGGAGGGACCAGGGGGCAGCAGGAGGAAGGGAAGGCTTAGGCATAAAATTAAATTTTAACTGAACATTTTTTTTGTGGTTTTTTTTTTTTTTTTGAAGGGGAATATCACTGATTAACCACAAAGTTTAAACCTGTTGGGTGGAAAAATAAACCTTTGTGGCATTGCATGTTTTTAATATTTCCAGCAAAGTCCATTTTGAAAAAGATTTTTTTGCCAGTAGGATTCCCTTTTGTCTCCCCCATTCTCTTCAACATTTTGTGACGTGTCCATACTCCTTTACATGTTGAGCAGCTTGTATTCAAAAACATAGACTGCCTCTGATGTTACCATAATCTGTCTGTATGAGCCCAAGCAGGTTCCTCAGCATTCTTCTGAGATAGTCCTTTACCTACAGAATAGGGACGGGATTTTTTACCCCCAGTGTGCCTGTTGTGGGGTTACTGATGCAAAGTTTATTAAATTTTGTGAAGTATTTCCATTTATCCCAATAGGTAGCACGGAGATAACCATTTTGGATCCCTCATTTGATCATCCAAACATTATAGGGAGGTGGTCCCTCACTGCCAACAGACTGCGTCCGCTTTGCTTTAAAATATCACCAAGGAGCCATTTTTGTTTTCAGGCCAAGTGGAACAGAATAACTCATGTCCATGCAGTTTAGTCCTACCTGTCCATAATAGGAATGGACACATGCACATTACATATTATTTAGACATGTCCCCAGTTTAATTTGGATCTCGCAGACCTACATGCCTTCTCCCTCTATACATAGGGACACTTTAGGTTGCTGGAACTGCTGCTCAAGTCCCTAGTTCCGTTACTGTGTCTGGAAGAGCACAAGCTCTAGAAACGCAAATGAGCAGTGTGTGGAAGACATTAACTGCTGTAGCCAGACTGTAACTGAGCTAACTACACTTAAAGATGGGGCTTAACAAGGCTTTGGAGTGCCACTGTCTTGGGCACAAAGGCCTTTCCCACTCTTGGCAGTGACCATGCCCGTTAGCCTCAGAAGGAAATTCCAGAAACTCTCTTCAGCAGAAAAAACATGGCCAAAAGCTTCAAGTTCACAAACACTTTCCTGGGCATATTTTTAACATGTCAATTGGATCAGTTTCTCAGATGATGTGAATTTAGAGTGAAAAAAAGGCTCTGTGACAAATGGCACAGTCCCAGCTAAGGGTCACTAAATAATTGCCTACATGGAATTCACAGGGATAATGACTGGCAGCCTTGCGACCACCAAGAAAAGAAAAGCAGGAGCGGATATTGGAGAAGCATGTTTTAGTTGTGCTTCATAATTTTCAGCAATTAAAGCCACAGCATGATGAGTAGCTTTTATGTAAAGAAAATGCCTGTGCACGTTTCGCTTTCTTCCATCCCAAAGGCTGATTGGTCCCAGTTAGACTCACCTACTGTTCTCATGACCTTGGTGATGGCGAGCAGCACAAAAACACACACGGTCTTCCCAGCAATCTTCATGTCGGCTTCTGCTTTCACTGCTCAGGCAGCTCCGTCACTCCATCCATCCCACTGCCAACCTAGGTGTGGTCACGGGCTGTATTTCTTGCCCACCGGCGCATCTTCAGCAGCCAACGTCAGCGTTTTCTCTCCCGCTTTCCCACTCCTCCAGCTGTGTGTGCTGACCGACTGGCTCCTCAAGGCTGGAGAGGTTCCTCCTTCTGAGTTTTCAGAGCAGTAGGCTTCCTGTGCTGAGAGCCTAGGCGAACGCTGAGGAAACAAGCTGAACAGCTCTGCCTTCCGTTCATTGGCTCTCCTCAGGAGGCTGATGAGTGGAGATAAACCCTGCAGCAGAGCTCAGAGAGGGTAAAAGCAGAGGAGATTATTCAAGGCTGAGATCAAAAAGGAAATCTTAGTCTTGGGAAGCTAGAGAGAAATTTATTCTTCATATTTCTCACTACTACTGCTACTACTACATCTGCTACTTCTTTGTCATTTTGCCACTCCCTCCAAGAAAATTCTTCCTCACGTCTCCCACAAAGAAATAAGCAGTCGCAAGTCTGCTCTGTAAGTGATATTTTTAAGGATTTCTCCCTTCAGTAAATACTTAGCTACTGGCGGCATAATTCTTACCTTGAACAACAAGGTTTTCTAGACCCTGGGGAGAGAAACTGAGTTATGAGGGGAAAGACAAGACTATTTTACGTATTTTTCAACAGAAATGATACAGAAATTGAAGCTGGCCCACATCTTTCACTGAGAAACTGGGGTTTTTTTCAGAATACTTTTGTATGGTTTTTTTAAAAATAATACTGTACTTCTTTTCCCACTGCCTCACTGATCTAATTTCAGATTCAGAGTTTCTTTTTCTTTCTTAAGCCACAGCACTTCCACAGCACAATTCTGTGGGTCAGCAGTAGAGAAAAGGCCTCATCTGTTGAAAGCTTCAAGTCAGAATAATTACCACTGAGGACAGAGACACAAGAGGTAAAGACAGAAACAGATCAAAAAAATCGGGAGCTAGGACTGCACACCACGTTTGAACACCGGCAAGCTGTACTGATGGCTGTAATCTGGTGTTCTGGTAATTTTGTTTGTTCAGACTGGGGTTCGAAAATGGTCTGCGTTGATCTTCAGTGGAACAGAGGCGTGTGAATTAAGGTCCTCTGTAAATATGTAAAAAAATAAAAAAGACTGATAATGATCATATAAAGAGAAACAGGTAAGACTAAATTCAGCTGTAATGTCTTGGTCCCACGTTCATCTTATTGACTACAGTTTTGTGTGGGAGGGCGTTCTGTGTATTTTTCCTCACTTGAATTTTTTATTCAATTTAACATCTTGACACTCCTCCGCACTGTTTAAGGTTTTCAATGTGCTATTCACAGTAACAGCCTAGTTTATCTTCTGAGTCTTTACCATTGATCTAGGAATTAGTAATGCTTGTGAACAGATATCATAGTTGTGTTTTAGACAAGGGCATGGAGAGGAAGAGGAGGTGTTTAAGTAAGTAGAGATTAAGATCCAGGGCTGGAGAGAGAAGTAGGCAACATGTAAAGAGTAAGAGACCTCAGATGTGAAAGGAATAGTGCTTAAAGGCAAAGGCAAGAGGAAGCTAAGACAGTGTAAATGTGCACACATGTGGTGTATTGGATAGATGATTGCTGCATGAATGTGGAAAAATTGAAAGATGCAATTGGGATAGAGGAGATTTTGGAAGTAACAAACTCTCTATGAATAAGAAAAGTCCTACTTTAAGTTGCGACAATGAAAGGTCTCTGCCATTCTTATAGGGATTAATTCAAAACCAGAAGTTAGATGGCTTTTGGTAGGCAAATATTATTTAAGATGTCATTAAGACACTTTGTGAAAAACCTTCTCGATGAAGACGGGACTTCTAGAAACAAGTGAAGGGCTCATATGAGAAGGTGTGGTGGGTTGACTTTGGCTGGCTGCCAGGTGCCCATCAAGCAGCTCTATCACTCCCCCTCTTCAACTAGACAGGGGAGTATGACAAAAGGCTTGTGGGTCGAGGAAAGGACAGGGAGATCACTCAGCAACTACCATCACAGGCAAAACAAGACAGTCCTTCAGGCAGCGGCATCGTTTGCAGGGTATATTTCTAGCCAACTGTTTATTGTTTCAATGTTCTTCAGTGGAGTGGCTTCTGGGCATGACACCATCAACATGACATACCTTTAGAGTGATGTTTTCTACCTGTCTTGCCACAATGCAGCAGCCCAGGTGGGTTTACCTCTCTGCTGCCAATTGGTCTTCCACTGCTGTAGCCACCTTCGTAAGGCATTAGCCACCCCACATGAATTGGTGTATGGGTAGAGTACTGGCCACATTTCTCATTCAGCAATCTCTAGGGCTAGTTGGATGGCTTTCACTTGTGCAAACAGACTTGACTTATCTTTTCCTACAGCAACTTGCCATGTGGGACTCCATGCAGCAGCTTTCCGCTTCCGATGGTTTCCTACAACACATTAGGATCCATCAGTAAAGAGAGCATAATGCCTTTCATCTTCTGATAATCCATTAGATGGTTGTGCCTCTTGGGCACCAGCCACCTCCTCAGGCAATGCTCCAAAATCTCTGCCTTCTGGCCAGTCCATGATCTCTTCCAGGATTCCTGGGTGGTTGGGTTTCCTCAGTCTAGCCTACTGCGTGATCAATGCTACCCACTTACTCCATGTAGCGTTGGTTGTGTGACACGTAGGGAGAATCCAGTGTAGCACAGGCAATTGTGGTACCAATAGGAGATATGCTTCTGTACCAACAACTTCTGAAGCAGCTTGAACCCCTTCATATGCTGCTAGTATCTCTTTTTCTGTGGGGTTTCTCCTCAGGTTTCTCCTGATGCTTTCTTCCAGAGGCTCCAGGTGAGACCATGCTCCCTGGCTGCAATGTAGAGTACATTTTGCACAGCTGGTCCTGTCTGGACAGGCCCAAGAGCTAGTACATGAGCTATGGAGAAATAACGCACACGGGGGGAGGAAAGTTGTCAGGGTTTGCTGGCTGCATCAGTCAGAAACGTAGTGTCCATTTGATGGAAAGGAGAAGGAGAGGAATAAACAGATTGTGTTAGCTGAAGCCTAAGATGTAGATGAAGATGAAGACATTGCCAACAAGGTGCAATTAAAGACACACTTTCAGTAGGTGCACTTTTTCACATAGCAACAGAGAAAACTCAAGCACTATTGGTTTAAAGTGCTATGCAGAGCCATCACAGCCTTCCTGGAGTCTGAACTTTCCCTGTCTTCTGTGTTCTGAGAGCACAGATCTGGGCTCTGCCTGTGGTTTTCAGTGTGGGTTATTGCAGACCCATTTTATGTTAATTATCGTAATGTCATCAGATGTTATTTGACAAAGGCACAGTCTGTGATCTGCCTCGTTTGAAGTGGTTTTACTCAGCCTTAAAGTCCCTTCTGACAGCAGATTCCATGCTAATAGCTCATTCAACAAGAAGTGCAGGAGCTGTAAAGCTGAATTTTAATTATCAGAATGAAGACAAAAATTAAATTATTTCCAGGAACTTCATTTCCAATGATAACATGGATAGCAGACTGCTGGAACCTCAGCTGTTAAAAACAACTAAGCTGGCCTGGTTGTCTTGACTATTCATGGAACTACCACAACTTTCTCAATGTGAGAATTCTCCCTGCTCTCTCTTTCTGTGTCAGCTGAGGATCCAAATCTTGAGGCCATGCAGATAGCTCAACAGGCTGCACATAAATGAGTTAATCCAATCATTTCTGAAGCTGGGAATGGTACTGGGAAAGCATCATGATTTTCTGTGTTCTGAAAGATCTGTTTTACTCACTGATTAAGTGCCATCCCAGCAATGACATACAATGGTTTTGCCTGAACATTTCTCAAGGAAGTGAAATTAAGGCCATTATGCAATGGCCTTGTCCAAGGTATTGGGCATTAAAACCACTTCAATTCTTTCAGAAGTAGCAGTGTGTGTGTCACACTTGTCAGTGAATTTCCTGCCTTTTGATGACCTATCTTAGCACCTAGAATTTGTTATGTTTGTCATGAAGGAAAAATAATTTCATAAGTTTTATTTGCATACTCTGCAACAAAGTACATTAATTTTGCATGTGGGGGTATGTGAAAGAGAAAGCAAAAGTACTGGATAGCATCACTTCTTGTGTGGGCAGATGCAAAACTCCTATGTCTATCTTGCTGATGTACTTTACTCTGACTGATTGTTCCTCCGACTATTCCAGTTCTAAACTCTGACAGAGTTCATCCAGTCTACCTGGAGTATGATTGACAGGTCTGCCCAAAGGTGGATTGGATGGTTGCAATTGCTCTCTGTAATTGCAGGTCTGGCTTTTAGCATGCCATGAAGGGCAATGTGCAGTGGTCGTTTCCTAGCTCATTGGTCCCACGGTGTGGCAAGTCCCCTGGTAGAATGGCATAATGTGGTAGGTTGGGCATGGAGAGAAAATTTATAAGCTTTGTGGCAGTACAGTGGCATAGTATGCTTGTAAAGCCGCTTCCTGGTTGTTCTGTGGTTGGGTATTGTTTATTCCTGGAAACACCCACACACCGGAAAGTCCTGATGAGAATATGGTTTCTTTTACACAACTCCCACTGGAGGGTGGGTAAGGCTGAGGTGATGTCCACATTCCCAGAGTCCCCGTCCTTTCAGGGAAGCTTGCACTTAATAGCAAGACTGAAATTGAAGGACCTGACCTTGAATTCAGAGTTGATGTGCACCCTTTATACACATGTGTAGGTAAATAAAATTTTACTCATGTTTGAATGTAATTCTGGGGGTGCTGGGTGTAGGGGCTAAATGTTCTAAACACCTCCCTGAAGCCTAGTCTGAAATTCTGTTTCCCAACTCTGCTTGGATTCCTGTCTCGATAGCTTCTGTGAGCCGTGTCCTTGATGTGCGGTTGCTGACAGTGCAGAGCTCCCTGAGCTGGCTTTGAGCTAGCTGCAGAGATGGAAGTGGTACAGCCAAGTCAGCACAGCACCGCACCTAGCCAGGGCACAGCAACTTGTTCATGCAACTAACTGCTTCCTGCTGGGGAGAATCATAGAGTGGTTGGGGTAGGGAGGGACCTTAAAGACCACCCAGTTCCAACCCCCCTGCCATGGGCAGGGACACCTTCCACTAGACCAGGCTGCTCCAAGCCTCATCCAGCCTGGCCTTGGACACTTCCAGGGATGGGGCATCCACAGCTTCTCTGGGCAACCTGTTCCAGTGCCTCACCACCCTCCTCATGGAGAATTTCTTGCTGCTAGCCACTCTAAATCTGCCGTCTTTCAATTTAAACCCGTTACCCCTTGTCCTGTCACTACAGGCCCTTGTAAAAAGTCCCCCCCAGCTTCCCTGTAGCCCCTTCAGGCACTGGAAGGTGCTATAAGGTCTCCCCGGAGCCTTCTCTTCTCCAGGCTGAACAAGCCCAACTCTCTCAGCCTGTCCCCATAGGAGAAGTGGTCCAGCCCTCTGAGCACCTTCATGGTCTCCTCTGGACTCGATCCAACTAGCCAGTATCGATTCCACCCAGCACGACGCAATGGCGTATCAGCTTACTTGGAGCTAGCGCTAGGCTCACTGGCACAGGCAAAAGGCAAACAGTTCCTGCAGGTATGAAATGTTGAGGGTCTCTCAAAATCAGCATTGAGATAACTAAAATGCATGATGTTCACCTGCCTTGAACTCCTACACAGGCCACAATGCCTAGGAGCTTCACCTTGTGACTACGTTGCAGTTACGTTCTAGCATACCTCCCGGCAAGGCTTCCCTTGAACCTTGACCCAGACTGGGGAAAGAAGTCTGGGCTTACTTGGAGAAGTGCACTGAGAGCAGATGACTGAAGAGCGGGGAGGAAGTGACTCAGAGGACCGGATGAACTCAGCAGATGTTTGGTGGGAGGAAAGGGGCAGGAACCTCCAGATGAATCCTAGCTCCCTTCTGTGCTGGAGGTGCAAAGCATTGGGGTCAGCCCCTCTACTCTTTGGTCAGGAGGTTGCACAGAAATAAGTAGTTGCTAAGGCTCTGCTTGAGCAGTAGGAAGAGGATGTTTCACTCCTCTGATTCCTTAAAACACTGAAATCCTTGGCTTGAGGAATGAACAGAATATCTTCACTTGGCAGCAAAGCCTGAGGCTCTTTTTTTTCCCAATGGAGATGCCTCCCAGAAATCTCCTAGTTGAGGGTGCCCAAGCTAGGGACAAGAAGGAGGAAGTTCTGCATTTGACCACCACCTGCAGCACTTCTAATGACGTGGCCTAGAAACCCGCAAGCTCAGCTGGGTTGGGACTAACATCTGCACTGCCCTGCAAGCCAGGCTGTGTCTGTGATCCCCGGGGTGGCTGCACAGAACACTGAGGCCGTATGGAATATGTCCTCTATTATTTCAAGTAGCCGGAGTAATGAAACATGAGAAATCACTATGCTTGGAGAAAGATATGGAACCGAAAGGGTTGGCAGGTCTGAATGTCTCCTGTAACTTTAAAAAGCTGCAGTCTTTCCAAAGGGTGGTCAAGGCATGCGGTCACAAGCCTTGTCTGTGTGGGTGTGAGTATTGCTTTTGTCACCATGTGTGGATTATTTCAGTCAGTCATGGACTGTTCATGTGCAGGAAGGTCACAAGATTGATTGAAAATATACAGTTTCATTGTCATTTTCTGCAGGTGTATCGAAGAGGCTTCCCACAGACAGCTATGCTTCACGGAGCATTAGCAAAACCTCAAGTTGGTAATTTAAAATTATTGTTTTCAGCATCTTACCTTTGGATACCAGAGAGGAAGCCTCCCCCAGTCCCTCTGGGAGGGTTATTAGCATAGCCTGTCTTCTCTGTGCAGTTCAGTTTACCACAGAGACATCCCCAGGAATCTCACAGCTCACGAACATTCTTAAACTGTATAAATTTCATTGGGATCCATCATCACATTGATCCGTCAGGAACAGAGCAGTCACGGAGGGTGGAAGTTAGTCTTGTTTTCATAAAATAAAAGGCAACAGGAATCTGTGCTAAATTGACTTTGTATTAAAATATTTGGACAGGGGTAAGGGGAACTTCAGGCGACAGGAGATGGAGGCAGACATCTTTCCTCCAGCCTCATTAACCCTTCCCCGTTGTCCAAGTGATCTGATCTCTCCTGTGGGTTGCAGGACTTTTTCCTAGGGCACTTATCTCCACAGCCAAAGCAAGTAGTGTAGAAGTTGCTGGGAATCCCTCCTTCCCTCTGACTCCTTCTCCTTGCCAAAATCCCATTCCTAACCCATTGACATGACAGCTCCATTCTTCTACGTTGTTTGGAAAGTGCCACCAGTTGGGATATAGGAGTCTTCCCCTTCCTTTGCACTGATGGAGCAGAGAGAGGGAGATATGGCATCCCATTCCGGAAGATGGGATGTTGAGATGAAAGGAGAGACAAGAGAGGCCAAGTGGGGCACACAGTGAGGCACGGTGTGCCAGGCAAGGCACCAAGACTGTATCGTATGTACTATGTGATACTACGGTGTTAGCGGCTAATAGCTGCAACGGGGACACGGTTGTACTCTGTTTCCCAAGAGTATGGAGTGCAGCTTTGTCTAATCTGGCTGGGCAGTGGGACTAGAAATGGGAAAGAGAGCTTTTCTTTTCAGGTTTGCCACCATCAAATTGATCAACAGCATTCTTGTCCCGAACAGGCCAAGGTTTTCAAGCTAAACAGGGACAAATTAATTAGTTTCAGTGAAATTTTCCCCCAAGGTCGGAAGCACCTTCTGTGAAATAAACTGACAGGTTATCTTGATTTGCACACATTCATTTCTTCAACCATAGCAAGAAATCCCTTTTGGGAAGTTCTAACCCTTTGGATAGGTAGCTGTAATAGCATATACACAAACAAGTAAATGGAAATACAGGAGATTAAAAACATGATCTGATCACCACATGCAAATATGTGTACAGGGGAAAAGCGGAGGTGGGAAAGGACTTTTACACTCAGTGAAAGAGGTGCAATACCCACTAAGCTACAGACAGTCAAATTCAAACTACAAATCAGGCACGTATTTTTAACAGCATGACTAAGCATTGGAACAAACTACTGTCGGAAGTGATGATTCCCATACCTCATTTCCTTCAGGTAAAGACTAGCTGCCTTCTTAGAAAAAGTGCTCTACTGCAGCCTGGGTTATCTCATCACAGAGAACCAGTACTAGTAGTACCTCTGCTGAGACGTAGAACAGGACACACACGAAATATGAAACACCCTTTTTTCATACCTATTCACTTCTCCCAGAATCAGTCTTAAACATCTTAGTGAAACGTATAGCCATGACAAACCTAATCTGTAGGTGATTAAGGGAAAGTTGTCAGATTTAGGCTTTTACCCTGCACTACTCCTGATTTTTCTAGTCAAAGAAAGATAGCTCTGCTGGGAAAAGGAGGCTAAATTGAAAAATAATACAAAGCTAAGAAGTTCCTCAAGGCCACAAAAAATCTGAGGATGTAATCTCTGGATCTCATACCATGCTTTGCCTTGTCTTTCCTGTGTGTCTCATTCCAAAGGGTGCTGATACAAGCTTCAGCAACCTCTACAATCTGAAATGGACGGCAGGATCCATTCTTTCCATTCCAGCAGCATGTATCTTGTGTTCTGAAGAAAATGTTTTTCCACGAAAGAGGGCTTTCCTAGGATCTATGTGGTGACACTGAAATTATTCTCTCCAGACTGAGGTGTCAGCCATAAATTTGGGGGGTTTGGAAATCCTCCACATTATTCAGATAACTTCTGCACTGCATTTATCCCTAATATGAGTAACTACTCTGCCACTAACTTTCAGAAAAAAGACATATTTTATATTTAATAAAGGAAATGCTAATTCAGATGAAAAACATTTAGCACTTGAGGTGTTGCCCACAATGGGGTTTTTCCTTAGTTTTATGTACTGGGTGTATGTGGCAAGGTTTGGTAGTGGGGTAGTGAGCCCACTGCAGGCACAGCTGAGCCCAGCAGCAAGGCTGGTGGTGCCTCCATGAAAACACATACAAGAAAAGACAGAAAACATCCCACAGGACTCAAAAAGAGTGAGAAAAAGCAGAGGAAACACCAAGATTGGAAGAGGAGGAGGGGTGTTGCATGGTGCCAGGGCAGATACTTCACTGCAACCCATGGAAGACCCACGAAGAGCAGAGGAAAGGTGTGAGGAGGATGAAGCACCAGAGAGGAACCGCTTTGTACTGACTGTAACCCCACATCCCCCCTCTGCCTCTGGAGAGGGCAGAGGAGCTGGGAATGAGGTTGAGCGTAGAAAAGGGAAGAGAAAATTGTTTTAATGTTTGTCATCTTGTTTCCCACTACCTAAATCACTAATTAAATGCTTGTTTTAATTGGCAATAAATTAATTTTCCCCAAGTCAAGTCTGTTTTGCCCATGAGGGCAATTGATAAGCAATCTCCTCGTTTTCATCTTGAGCCCTGAATTTTCTCATTCCTAGTTTTCCTATTTTCTCCCTCTCTACTGCTGAGTGTGCAGGCAGCAAGTGAGCAGCTGGGTGGGCATTTAGTTGTTAGCCAAGTCTATTGCACCACAGTTGTGTTAAGCATAAAATATTTCAGGGTACAGTTGGTTTAATTGGGATGTACAGAATCCAAAAGAATCTCTAGTATAATCCCAGAAAGGTCAGTTTATTCACCAAGCCTTGATTTTTCCTCTCAGTGTTTTTTTGTGTGTGGGATGGAATTTCCTGATGTCATGGTTGCTGTTCTTGTCACTTTCTGAGGAAGGCAGGAGACTTCATCTGGGGGGTTCAGGACAGGCTGGAGGTAAAATCTCTCTTCCACTTTGCTACTGGTTCATCCTGTCACCTTCACTATTTAGAAGTGAATTGTAAAAACTGTTTCTGTCACGGAGAAGCTCAGCTCCCAAGGGTACATACATACCTACAATGCTTATGGGGATGCAGGTATTGTTACCTGAGAACATCCAGGATTCTGATAGTTACAATAAATTTGGCTTTTTATGTTTTAATCAGGTCAGAATTTCTAAGCCAGATATTGGTGAACACAAGTGATAACATCTGAAATTTACACCTCTCCAGTGCTTGACAAGCTTGGCTGAACAGTAAGAAGAAAGAGGCAGTGTGTCAGCAGCTCAGAAATAGTAATTTGGGGACTAGCAATCACTTGTTGCCTCACACTGCTCTGTACTTTCTTTAGAAACTGCTGTATGTGCTTTTTGGGATGAAAATGCCGAATGTAGAATGAAACAGCACTAAAATCCAGGAAGTACTGTGACGTGAATTTTGATGAGACAAAAGGGAGCAGACCGTTCTAAGCTTCCCATTTTGAGATGGCTTTCTGAACCTTGTGCCCTTTGATTATGATGGTGACGTACAACTTGAGCTCTGTGAAGAGCAACTGTTTACCCTGATAAGCTATAAATACCACCTGCAGCTCAGTACTGAGCTTGGCACTGCTGTCAGTGAGTGTGCAGCAGGAGTACGGCAGCTTTTCTTCTCCCAAAATCACTTTGTCAGTAGATTGTTGTGACCCAAGTAACTGCCTAAACTGAGTACAATTCAGATTGAATCTTCTGCGATTAAATCTTCTGCTTGTTTTTAAGGTAGATTGGGAAACGTAGATTGATTGTGTCATTATCTAGACCAGCTGAAGTTTCCTAAGCTTTCCCTGACACAACTCGGTTGAGTAACACCATCTGGAAGACAGGATGACTGCATATGAAACAGCATGTACAGCCATTGCCTTGAAATCACAGAGACCCTTTTGTCACATATTAATGTTTGATCTCTGTGAGAATCAAACATCTAGTTAGAAGTCCAGAAGGATCAGAACAAAGAGAAAAGGCAGTGAAGAACACTTTGCAACATGGAGTTCAGCCCAGGCTCTGCACTCTACAGATACTCCAACTCTTTTCACAGGTACTGTCTTACGAATAAAATAATGATCTAAGAACTCAAATCATGTGACCACCTTGAAAATAACTGCCCTTCCGACAGCCGAAGTAACTCAGCTTTCTTGCATTGCTATCCACATTCAGCATGGACTTTCTGCCTGATAGAGCTGGTCACCCGTACCATCTGTGAGAAGAATACTTCTGCAAAGTTTCCAGCTGCCTTTGCTCCCTGGTGAGGGTTCTTTGCTGATAAATGCGTCATCAGATCCTGTTTCACCAGAAATACTGAAAGACCAGAAATTACTTTACAAGGAACATCTCATCTTTGTTGCATGGTTCTCCCATTGTACCTCCTTACATTCCACCCTACATTTTTAGCTATTCTAGCTGTGGGATCTAAGAGGTGGGTGTTATATTTCTTCTAGAGGAGAAAACTGTTCTTTTTTTCTCTAGTCTATCCCATGGGTTTTGCTAGAATTCACAGTGAACCGGAATGGGTCTTAATCTCTTTCCCAGCGGTTTCAAAACATGGTGTCTGATATTAATTATTTTTCCCATTGCCCAGTGCGTAAAAATAGGCAGTTTTAACAATGGGTATTTGACTTGTGGATGATTTCAGTAGAAGATTAAAAACACTCGAGTTGCCCTTTCATCTCCACCTTGTGGTCAAACCAGATGATGCTACCCTCTTTCAGAAACACATTTTAAGATAGAATGAAATACTGTATTCAAACCAAAGCAAATTATTTTAATTGTTTGAGTAAGCAGGGTTTGTGGGATTTTTTAAAAATATTTTTTAAGGTCTACTTTATGTGAAACTGTAGGAGAAAGCAGGTGCTACTCTATGATTTTTGCCTAACACAAGTGCTTGAATAGCTATGGCATAATGATTGGTTGTCGTTATATGTAGGTTTATTTGGCAGTGGGGTTGGAACTGGGCGATCTTGAAGGTCCCTTCCAACCCAAACCATTCAGTGATTGTACGATTGTATGATTTTAAAATATTTGAATCAAACGGGTTTTATTAGATTTTTTTTTATCCATCCTGACATTCACCTGCATTTAGATTCCTGTACAGATTCATCTTTGTCTAAGAAAGGTAAGTTTATGCCTCTGTGCATTTGAGAATAAGAAAAATGAGAAAAAACAATTTGAGATTTTCTCATCAAAACTAAAGAGTTAAGAATGTAAGCAGCGTAAGAACTGCTGCCTGAATCCCATAACATAAAACCTGAAATTAGCAGAACTGAGTCTGCTATGAGGAACATTGCCACAGATGCATGTGATAGCTGTAATTTAACTCATTGTTTTCAGATGCAGAGTTGAGTTTGTAGTTGCCTCTCAGTGCAGCGTATAAGAATGGGCCAGTTCTACAGAAAACAGGCACAATTTTTACTGTGACATGGTATATATAGCAAGGAGTTCCATAATTAAATATTTCTCGTGGAGTAATGGACTACCCACCTGAAAAAGCTGAGAGTCCCTGCTTTAGAGATATTTTTGGGCTTGCCCAGTCTCATCACATGTTGTGTTTTGATGACACTATCAGGCAACACATGAAATGAATAAACTCTGATTGATGCCATGTAAGATAACCTTCTGATGCACAGATGTTAAGCAAATTACTTAATAGGAAAAAGTTCATATGCATGAGTGGAAATACCACATACAGTGAAAATAAACAAGGGCCAACGAGTCTACTGATAGAAAGATAACAATTAAGTGAAGATCAGGCACTACTTATTTTTGCACAGTTGCACTGGCTGCATTGAGAACATCTGCAACCTTATCCTGAAGATACAATCCCCCTTCACTGAGATCGTCCCAGCCAGGAGATCCTTTTGCACCGTTGGCCAGACTAGAACTTCTGCACAGGGACAAATAGCGATGTCTCCGGGGTGATTATTGTCCTAGGAATGAAGAAACCAAGGCAAGGAACAATTTTGGTTGTGAACAAAAGTCTGGATGCTGACAAAGCCTGTATGAACCCCTCTGTTCAGTTTAAGCACAGCCCCCTGGACCAAGGCTCTCCTGCTCAGTGGTAGCTGGGAGTGACACCCAACCTTTTTTACAATCCTATAAGAAGCAACCCATTTTTTGGCTACTACACTGACGCAGGACCCAGAGTAGCTAGCCTCCCCCTGTTTCTGCAGCTGTATCTACAAGACAGTCCTCGAGAGTGACTGCCCTCCAAGTAACTCTAGATGCAGCAGCAAAAAGCCCTAGCAACCATCAGCTAGAGCCAGCCCCTTTCTGGGTACTCTCGTAAAGCTCAGCTCCCTGCAGCTAGCTTGTCCCTTACAGGGGTTAGGTTTCTACTGTCAGGGGGCAAAAACAAGCTTTCATGGCCTTGACTGGCCTCACCTGGGCCTCCCCCAAGCTCCTAGGCCCAGAAGCCCCATTTAAGCCCAGGTGTGGGTACTTGTGTGAGTTGCCTTGGGGTGCTGATGGCTGAGTTGCAGATATGCTTTGTGCTGGACTGCTTTTGCAGCTTGACCCAGAGTGTGTCTTGTGGCTGTGAAGATGCCCGATGAAGCCTGACCTGTGTCTGACCCTAGTTACCTTCACCTGACCTTGACTTCCCAGCATGACCTGGGACCAACCTTACTGGTGTGAACTGGGCTAGTGTCCCCTGGGCTGCTCTACAGGAAGAGGAAGGCTTCTAACCTTGCGTTTCTCTGTTGGAAGAGTGGTGAGCGAGTAACTTTAGTTGTACTCCTGATAGTTATTGCACCTGCTATGTAGGTGTTTCTCAGCCCCAGACAGCTGCTCAGCTACAGCTAGTGTGGAATTCCTACCTTGTACTAGATGAAAGACCCATAAAGCAGAGCCCTTGCTTTAGTTCAATGTAAGTCTTAGACTGGCGTAAGCAGGGGAGGATGAACTTTATTTTTTTTTAACTTATTAGAATGTTATTAGCTATGTAAATGTCATCCTGAATTATGCTGGCAAGAATACTCAATTTGTTATTAACTCCTTTTTACTGAACCTATTCCTGCAGTAGAACTTCTGCCTTTTTACTCTGTTGTAAATAGAACCAAACTCTGACTTCGGTAGCATTACTAGGTTTGCAATCTCATTGCTGAGAGAAATCTGGATGAAGGCGTGTCTGCAAACCTTGATAGATACCTCATAGCCTTATGTCTCTATTGCTAAGCTGGCCACTATAAAAATATTTTTAATGGTGATAAAATCATCACGGATGATGGGATAAGAAGCAGTGATCTCAGCTGCATTCTTATATTGTGATTTCTTTAGCATATTTTTTCAATTCTAAAGAAAATAAGTATCTAAATTACTACTAATAATAGGAGAAAATTTTCCATCAATGCCTAGAATCATGTCTGACTGAGATGTTAAAACTTCCATACAATGGTTCTATAAGCAAAAATCATCAGTGAGTGGTGACACTATTTATTTGCCTTTAAATATGCTCAGAAAAACTTTTAATATTTTCAGCACTGAGCAGAAGAGACATTACAAAGGGATGCAGTCCCCAGAAATACTTTTTAAGCACCTGCAGAAAATGTGTGTGTATACTGTGGGTCCTCAATGATTTTTTTTTTTTTTTGGTATTTAGTTTTCATAAGTTTAATATGTAGTTTGTAAGATAAGTTGTAAGTCTTGTAAGTTTTGATACCTAGTTCTCGTAAATATATTTTTCTGCTTCCTAAAGTCTGTTGCCCTAATGCCATCCAGTGTGAGGATGGTTAAATTCCAGAGGACCTGGGTCTCTGACCAGCTCTTTCTTGTCATCTCATCCAGTTATCCTAGAGCATGTTTATCTTTGGAAGTGTGGTTCTGCCATGCTACTTCTACTGATACACTGGGTTAATGCAGCCCTTACGTAGGCCAGATCTCTATCACAATTGACCAGGGAATAACATTTCAGGAAGCAATGTGACTCTTGTCAACTGGATTCCAAACTTTGTTTCCCATCCTTCATTTGAACACCTGGGGCTCTGACCTAGTCTCTGATGCGATCTCAGTCACCGGTTAAGACCACGACAAAGTTAGAAAGATGGGCCTGAGCACAGTGCCATGTTCCAAAGAAAAAGCTGACCTACCCATTGCACAAGCAGTTTTCGCATTCAGTATTGAAGCCTGTACACCTTTGGCAACCAGAGTAATAGCTCTCCTTGCTAATGTGCCATGACTCCCCACTGCTCTGGTGGATCGGGTCCTTGAAGCTGGAGAGCTTCCACTCTGCCTTTTTGCACACCTGGGCTTCCTGTACCTTCTTTGTCGTGCCTCTCCTCACAGGACTGATCTGTGGCTGATAAACCCCACAGCAGAGCTCAAATAGAGTAGGAGTCTCCTCTTGTCTATGTTTCATATCAGAGATGCTTCCACTAGTTCCGAATAAGAAAAAACATTCTTCCTTTAGCAGTGAAAACGCTAAAATTATACAGTCCCTCTCCAACCCTTCCGCAAAGTGATAACAATATATGTCTCTTTACCTTTCAGTTGTTGATGCTTTTTCCAGTGAAGAGGCATTCAGGCATTAACAGCAGTGGATTTCTGAGCCCGTGTCCAAAGAAGCCTCCCAGGTACTTGGAGGCAACATAGGGAATAAGGTAGTGATGATGCATATCTAACACGTTCCTCTCAGGCTTGGGAACTGGTACCAATCCTGTTCCACATGCCTGTTCCAGTGTATGTCAACCTCTGGAAAACTTACCATAATCAGAAGAAAAACCACATGTGAGCCTAGAGGAGCTTTGAGTGTGTATCAAGCCTATTTATCCACTGGATCGTTGCCAAAGTGAGAAGTTGTACTGGAAAGAACCCTGTATTTTTGTAAGTTGCTCCAGCCCCTTTCTGTGACCTAGCAATTATTCCCAGGCCTCAGAGCGTACCTTACACTTCTGTCCTTATTTCCTCATCTCTAAAATACGAGTGAAATCAACTGTTTATCTCGGTGGTAGAGGGTGACTTACTTAGATACCAGGTTAAAGAGAAGTGTCCTATAAAGGCTGGATCAGCAGCAAGTTTATCTCGCTGAGGGCATCCTGCACATTAAGGTGATGTGGGTGGGCTTCTGTGTAATCCTCTGCGGCAAACTAGCGGGTAATAATTAATTAGAGTGGTAATAACGCATCGTTAGTCTGTAGTCAGATCTTTGCTGTTTCATAGGTAAAACTGTGTTCACTTCAACCTTGAATCTTGTTGACTGGACATTTTTGGTAAGGGAAAACTGAAGGCAATTTCTGGACCTCTTGGGGAACAGTCTGCTATTTATTTCTCTTACGGTTTGTCTAGACAGCATCCAACTGATTTGGAGAAAACTGTAAATAGTGGACAGAATGAACATAAAACAAGGTTACTGGTGGAAATCAAACACAGCAGGTACTCAGAGGATGTTGCTGACATAAAGTCTTTCCCTGATAGTATCAGAAATCACGATGAGGCCCACAGCCTCGTGAATCAGGACACTGAAGAATGATACCCACACAATCTACAGTACAGCCTTTGCCCAGTAACTTCTCAGAGAGGCCTAAGTAGGTCTTGAGGTGTAAACTTCTCTTGTGACCAGGGTATGGCTCCGCTTGCGCTTGGGCGATGCCAGGTGTGCAGCCTCTGTGGGATGGCATGTAAATGCACAGGTGGTGCTGCTGCTGTAAAAAAAGGATTTATAATAACTAAGCACCTCTCAGCTGCAGCAGGACCACTTTCACTATGTGAACTTGACCTTCATGTTACTGTAAAATGCATGTATGTGTGTATATATATTCAGGCTAGAGTAGCTTTCTGCTACTGAATTCTTTGTGGCTTTCAGTCCTGCACTTACATTACCACAAAGAACTACTAGCAACACCAATTTAGTGCTGTGAAATACTTATCGTGCTGCTTCTGAATACAAAGGGAATAGGTTCTCTTTGCTCTGATGGCTGACTTACAAACACTTTGTAGGGTTTAGGCGGCTTAGAAACTGTACTGCCCACACAGATCAACCTGCATGCCTAAGGTGCTATTTCTCAGGAGGTTTAACTTTCTTCAAAATACTTCATAAAACATGAAAGTGGCTGTGCAGGAGCCTCTTTCAACTAAAATTGCTGACTGTATTGGATGGAAATCTGGCTCATACCTGTGGTCAACATCTATGCTATTGACAGAGTGTCTGTGAGGGGAAGAGCATGAGAAATATTGTGGGGACAGGTAATATAAAGACCTTCAAAATCAGACTGTAACAGGTTTATCTCAGCCTCTGCCTCTTGCTGTATCTGGTCATCTACGTGGTCATTCTCCTACTCTGAAGAGCTTGGTATGTCAGGGCATGTGCCCATGCTGGGCAAAATGAACAAAACAAAGAGGTTTTTATCCAACACAGCCTTATTACGGTTTCTGTGGGAATTCCCAACGTTGGTTGCAACTTCATGTGTCTCAGTGATACGGGGCACAACAAAAATGGGAAGAAACCTGCACATAGCATCTGCTTGTTCCCAAAGAATAGTTTGATTTATTTATGTCCCAGAAGAAAGAACAACTGTACAATCTCTCTGTAGAAAGGATCTTTAAATTTCTGCCTTCTGGAGGGGCTCACTCACTGGCAGAATCAAGGCCTCCCAGACACTGAGGAAGGTACTAATTAATGAATAAAATGGAGCCTTTTCTACTTTGCACACAGTACTTGGACCTGTGTAGTGCTCTTCCCCATCAATGGGTAGCTCTGTGCTGACAGGCTAGAACATGGGGCTACCTAGAAATATTTGCCATTGGCAATTTTGGTTGGAGCCAAAAAGCTGGTGCATGAATTTCTGCTGCCGTCATTGGCTCTGCTGGCTGTGGCCCATTAACCAAGAAAAGTGTCTGTGTGGATTACTTCTCTAAATGGGATCCAAGGACCGCGATGCCCCAGACCCCCAGGACAGCTACTGACCCACACAGGGCAGTCAAAAGTTAGACTTTGTTTTCCCAGTGCTTCACCCTTGTGATCTTTCTGGTACCCAATCTTATCTTCCAGCGTAATGTGATATGTAAAGAAGCAGACTTTTCAGGCAAATGTTTAAAGCAAGTGTTTTCTAGTACACAGCATGGGGCATAGAGACTAAAGTGGGAATACTTGTTTGTCACTCTTCCTCAGTTTCCCTGACTCTCTTCAGCAGTATTTGGGATTTGGATTTGCGGTCACGGTTATAGGTTTATTCTTTATCTCAATTCTCTTCTGCTGGACTTTTCCTCTGAACCCTAAGGGCACATTGTGTTTTTCTGTCACAGAAAATCTATCAATCCTGAATCCCCCTGACTTAGGAAATGCAACAAGAGTTCTTCTCTGTCCAGCTACACAAAGGGCTGTGTCATGCTCACCCCATTTCCTTTTTCTGAAATGGTAGGCCCAGCCCTACGTTTTTATTTTTTCCTACTTACAGACTTAGAATTGCTTTGAACTTGAACTTATAGAGATACCTTCCTGTCTTTAGAAAGCATTCTGTTTCAAAATCATATAATTGCTCTTGCAAAGACTCTTAGGGTCTGCGTCTACACTCACATTTCTGTGTATGAAGTCTTACAGCAACACTGGACTTTACCTGTGCTTTCCTTCTCTGGACAGTGCTTTCACTCTCTGGAACTCATGCATGTTCCTTTGGGATGAGAGATTCGGGAAATAGAACAGTGCACAGAAGAATTGTACATTTACAAAGTCTTGTCCCTTGATTCATTTTGGCCAGGCCTTTATGGGACTCAGCGTGGTATATCACTAACCAAGGCAAACACTGCCAAACATGAACTGCCTGATCGAAGATATGTCACAGCTACAGCTTCCCAATGAAAGATTGTTCACACCTTCTGGTATGAATAAAATGTTATTGAATCCTTAATCTAAGCTAAAATGTAAAGGAGGAAAAAAAAATATATAATATCGGGCGGAGGCAGACATCTATCACAGATAAATCCAGCCCAAACTCATAACATTTGGTGGTATTATAAACTGTAGAAAACAGACTCTTATAATGGGAACTCTTGCACGTTCCTAAGAGCTGACTGTATCAGTCCCACCTACAAGCACCCACCCATGCTCTGTACAGTACTTGCATAAAGCCTACTTGTGAAAAAACAAGGTATAGTTTGGTCAGAGTAAAAGGCTTCTCCTCCTACTCATGTTTCGGGGAGTTCCTTTCTAGAGTCAAACTTTTTTTGTCTCTTCTTTTTATCTAATCCCTTTCCAAAGGGCTAAATTACATTTAGCAGGAGATCCTGAAGTCAATCCCATGACTTCCATTAGTCACATTGAATGAAAGAGAAGGGTCTGTGGATTAAGGTGTCACACTGTAGCATAACTTCAGATCAAGCTTGCTCCACATTTCAGACTTCCGTTTTGCTGCTGAGCAGGTAACTGTGTGTAGTTTTCTAACTATAATCACATGCATGTTAAAAGTGCTGTTGTGTGAGTAAACATACTGGAGATTGAGGTGGTTACCTAGCAAGGTATTGCTAGCTTGAGGTCGGTAGAATGGAGGTCACTGAGGATCTCACATGCTGAGAAGATGTGGGTGGATTTTTCATAATCTTCTGATAGACAGATACACTGAGTAAAAAATAAAGAACCTGTGGTCGCAGATTTGCTGTCTTGCATGTCAGCATGTGTAGCAGAGGAAGACTTGAAACCTACTGATCTCGGTTTGTTTTGGTAATGGAAAGTTAGAACTAATGGCTGGCTTTCTCTCAAGAAGCTCCACCCACTTCTTGCTCCTTTTGTACCATTAGTGTCAACATACTGCATCAAGGTGGTAGGGGAAAAATAGGCAAAGAAAATCATATGTTAAATGCACATTATTGAAGGCTTGAAAATGAAGCAGTCGATAGTAAGGAAAGGCCTAAACATTGCATAGCATACGTGCATTAACTTACACATATTACATATTACTAATTAAATAAGTCTGTAATTAGTCACAATGTGACTGTGTACCAGAGGGAAAGGCTATCCAGAATTAATGAGGGGCTTCACTATTTTTCCCAGCTGTGGCTGGGCATTTGCTGGAATCTCCTGCAGCAGAGGCAAACTGGGATAGCAGGAAAAAAAACCCCGAAGACATAGGGAAACAGCTTTGTTAGGAGTACTGGTGGTAGCTGCACAGGGTTGGTTTTCCACTTGTTTGACACAGATGCCATGCTGGAACTCAGAGTGGTGTCTTCTTCTGGTCTGGGTTCTGGTTCCTTTCTTCCTCCAAGGGAGTTCAGGAATGGATTGTCTGCAAGTTGTGGAGAAGTCCCAGTTTGCCTGTGATCCTGCGGTGTCCAGCGTGCAACACTGAGCCTTGCTATCCCTGAGATAAGTGAAACCTCTGGCTGGGTATGTAGAAAGGAGTTATTAAAGATGCTTGTCCACTCACAGAACCATAGAACGGTTTGGGTTGGAAGGGACCTTAAAGACCATCCAGTTCCAACCCCCCTGCCATGAGCAGGGACACCTTCCACTAGACCAGGTTGCTCAGAGCAACCTTTCTTCTCTCTCGTGCCCTGGCTGGACACTCGCAGCTGCACAATAAGGTCACTGCTTCAAGGTGAGCCTGACTGGCACCAGCAGTGCACGTTTTCTGTGGCACTCGTGATGTTCTGACCCAGCCTAGCAGTGGCACCTGGCTGTGGCCTGTGGCTTGGACTCAAAGTTGAAGGAAGTGTAAGCATGCGTGTTGGCAAGGTGTGTCCTGGTAAGTGCGCACAAAGCTCGGCTGATTCAGATGAGCCGAGCACCTTCCATTGCAATAGGTTCGTGGGAGTATGAGCGTGAGCTGGGTCAGCGTGGTTTGCTGTGCTTAGTCTTCTTGTGGCTTTCAATAATACAGATTGCTTATTGTGGAGCAATAACGGCAACCATGAAAGAGCTATTTGAAATGAAGTACTTGCTCACGCCTGTGATTTATTTGCCTATCAACCAGCCCTGCCCTGTAGGATTGAAATGATACGGTGACTCGACTAACTCTGCACAAATATCCTTGCGCAGAAATCCATGCTTGTAGACAGTCTTTAGTTGTAGGAGTTTAGCAAGGTATCTTCTGGTAGCAAATGCAGCAAGATTTTGTGAAGACAAATAGATCTGTGGGATATAGAATTTTTCTTCTCCTGGTGACTGCTTTCAACTCATCCCATCTCAGAAACTGAGCCACTTGTAGACAAACTTTCTGCTGATGTGGAAGAGACAATGTGTTCACCCCAAGGAAAGGATGGCTTGTTAGGAAAACTTCAGTCCAGAAATCTTGAAGGTCCATTTATGAATAAAATGATGCCTGTCTTCTAGGGGAAAAAAGGTTTGCTTCCAGCTAACTTTCATCGTGGCTGAGGACTAGTTTATTTCCTTAGATCTGTTGGAAAAACTCTTGTTTGAAAACTACTTGACAAAAAAGTAACATACAAAAGCCACCCAAGAAGAAACACTAGATGTTAAAGGATCTCGTCTTCTATGTGAAAGTTGTACTGCCCATTAATGGCTGGAGGACACAGCCAAACCAACTCAAACAGGAAAGCAGGCACACATTTCTTCTCCCTTTAATTCTACAGTAAGGGTAAAGCTAGTTCCAGTATTAGTGTTTTCCAACCGTCCTGCTTGTGAGGACTGTTCCCACTGAACCTGATCTCTGAAGAGGACGGGTTTGGTCTCCTCTGTCATGAAGGAAAATATCTACTACCTTACTCCAGGAGGATCTGGGGAAAAATCCATACTTTCAGGAAAACCTTTCTAAAAGACAGGCTAACAAAGAATTATAGTTAAAATACATTGAGAAATTTACTTGCTTCCTAGAATATGGGCGATTGTTTCCTCTATTTCTGCAAATAAGGATGGGGGAAAACCTGGGTTCATGTTTGAAGAAGAAGAAAAAATAGGAAAGATCTGATTAAAATAAACTGCCAGGTTGTAAAGTGACATGATGATTTCGGTTGCCTCAAGTCTCAGAGGCTGTACTGTTCTTCAGGGAAGTATTGGGAATGACTGTAAACACAGAGCAGAAAGTCATCCAGGGCTGCATTCACCAGCATATGTGCGTTTTCCTAAATACCCTGTTCCGTGCTTTCAGGGAGCTGTTCTTACTCTGAAAGCATGGAATGCTACTGTGCGTTCTATCAGTAGTGCTATTTAAAATTTGCAGGTGTCATTTCTTCTTCTCCCTTGCCAGTGAAGTATAATGCCCAGAATTAGGCTTCGCAGCATGAACAGTGTAAGATGCACACATTGGTAGTATTCAGAGTTCTTGTGCTGTGTGAAACTTGACAAGATAAGGAAAAATAACTGTTTTCTTTATCTGGTTTTCTGCCTCCTCTTACAGCTCAGGCCTGGATGGGTTCACAAACCTTGTGTCCCCTGAGCCTTCTCTTCGCTGGGCTGAACAGTCCCAGCTCTCTGTCTGTCATCAGATGAAAGATGCTCTGGTCCCTAAATAATCTTTGTGGCACTTTGCTAGACTCAGTCCAGTAAGTCCGTACCTTCCTTGCACTGGGGAAACAACACAGGGCACAGCGCTGCAGACGTGGCCTCGCCAAGCTGAGTAAAGAGGAAGGTTCGTTTCCCTCGACCTTTTGGCAATGTTCTTCCTAGTGCAGCCCAGGATGGTGCTGGCCTTGTCGTGTGGGTGCACTGCTGGCTCATGGTCAGATCGACATCCACCAGGACCCCAAGGTCCTCCCTAGAGCTGCTTTCCAGTTGGTGGGCTCCCTGTACTGGTGCCTGGGGTTATTCTTACCCAAATGCACAACTCTGCATTTTCCCTTGTTGAATTGCATGAGATTCCTCTCATTCTAATTCTCCAAGCTGTCAGCCCCCCCTGAATGGCAGCACGACCCTCCAGTGTATCAGCCACTCATCAGAGTTCTGCATTGCCTGGGCATTAACGGAGGGTGCGCTCTGTCCCCGTGCCGAGGCCATTAATCAAACGGTAACAACCACCGGAGCACACAGCTAGAGACCTGCCTCTGGGTGGCCTCTGTGGCACTGACCTCTTCCCCATCCCCTCAGGACTGGCTGTTTGAGCAGTTTTAAATCAATGTCACTCCTCTAGCCCATACTTTTTCAGCTTGTCTTTAAGAGTGATGTAGGAGACCATGCCAAAAGTCTTGAAGCCGAGGCACACAGCGTTCACTGCTCTGCCTGCTGCCCGGAGCGGGGCCGGTCACTGCCTTCAGTAGCAAGCACAGGAAGGGTCGTGCGATCTTGCCAACAGTACTTATTTCTACCATTCAAGGAGCTGTCTTGCTCAGCGGTGCAGGACCTTGTCGCTGTGCTCTCGGTAGTCAGTACTGCTATTTCTGCCAGTTCACCCTGACCTGTCTGTTCCGGAATGATAAGCTTCTTGGGAGATGAAGCTCCCTCTCCACAGCACCAAGCTTCCTGTGTTGTCAGTCTGGAAAAGCATGTGCACATAGATATGATGGCTATGCCTTCTGTTTTTCACTTCTTGCACAGCTGGGTGAAGAAAAATAAAACTGGAGAGACATGGATTTGACAGATGGGCCGCTCAGTGGATAAAGAACTGGCTGGATGGTCGCACTCAGAGAGTGGTGGTCAACGGCTCGATGTCCGAGTGGAGATCGGTGACGAGTGGCGTTCCTCAGGGGTCGGTGTTGGGGCCTGGTACTGTTTAATATCTTCATTAGCGACATGGATGACGGGGTCGAGTGCCCCCTCAGCAAGTTTGC
>NW_010251321.1:0-1158 GCF_000690775.1 Eurypyga helias
TTTCAAATACCATGGAGAGTGGCTTTGCAAGTGTGTGTGTGTACATTTTCTTTAACCATCCTTTTCTGACCAATGTACCCATAGAAGCCATTATTACTATTCTTCACACCCCTTGCCAAATTTACCTCCAACTGTGCCTTAGCTTTCCTGATCCCATCCCTACACATCTGGGCTGTATCCCTATATTCTTTTTAGGATACATGTCCCTGGTTCCATTGACTGCATTTCCTTCTTACACTTTAGTTTGACCAGGAGATCCTTGCTCAGCCATGCTTGTCTCCTGCCTGCCTTGCCTGATTTCTTACACATGGGCACTGAGAGCTCCTTGTGCTCTAAGAAAAATGTCCTTAAAGGGTTTCCAGCTCTTTTTCTGCTCCCTTATCCCTGAGGGTAGTTTCCCAGAGGGTTCCACCCATTAATTCCTTAAACAACCGAAAGTTTTCTCTCCTAAAATTCAGGTTCCTGACTCTACTCTTCACCTGGTTCATATCCCTCAAGATTGTGAATCCCACCAGGGCATGACCACTGCCAACCAGGCTACCACCAATACTGACCTCTCCAATAAGTTAATCTCTCTTGGTGATCCACAGGTCTAGTAACCATTCTCCTCTGGTTGGGCTTGTAAGAGCTAACTTCCTTGTGTTTTTGCAGATGGAAAATTCCAGTCCTAGAAAGTACTCAGTTTTATCACGTTTGTATAAACTGTTTTTCTTAACAGTCCTGAGCAAGGGCTAGTTGGTGAGGTCAAATAAAAAAGAAATATCACCACCTCAGCAGAATGAAAACATAAGAAATAACAGGTTGGCAACAAGGTAAAGAATTGCAGAATAAGACATACTAAAGGGTTACAAAGAGAACAGTCATGAGTTTTCCTTAAAAAAATTTAAAAGTTGTACTAAATATAGAAACAAACATCAGGTAGGCTGTGAACCTGGAGTACTTGGCTAATGAGGAAACAGGGGAGGGGGCTGTATGCGTCGGGAACTAGGATATATAAGGTGTACTCTATTGCTATGAAGTGCCCCTGCGGGGGGGGGCCCCCCGCCATTGCAATCGCGAATAAAATGCTGCTTCACTGAGATCCCTGCCTGAGCTGAAGTAATTGGTCTGCGAGCGTGTTGTGGTTTAATTCGGGCTAGCCAAATACCATGAAGCTGC
>NW_010251322.1:0-16293 GCF_000690775.1 Eurypyga helias
AAAAAAAAAAAAAAGTGTCAAATTTATGTTAGTACACATTAATCAGTTTAGGTGCATAAACTCACCACCAGTGACCCAAAACCACAACATTAAAACAGTTATTCTGTGCTTTACATCTAAAGTCCTATTTTTCTTTTTCTTCAGATAACCTAAATCTGATGGAAACCCATTTCTCAGGAGTGTCCATGAGTCAAATCAGAGTACTCACTTTACTTACATATGTATATTTCAGTATACAGCTGGTTTATTGCAGATTAAAAGAGTCACTATTCTCCATGTTGAGTTCCTAGTTGCAGTCATCTCACAATTGCTTTAATTCCTAGACTTCCAGGCATGACTTTCATAAACAAACACAAATAGAGAACTAGACCACTACCTTACCAGCTGTCTTAAAAACATACAAAAGAAAGGAAAGGTGGAAGCAAATGAGAATCTTCCATCTTTGAAGTGGATAAATAACTGAAACTGCTGAAATGTGATGTATACTGGAAATGGTGGCTGCCCAGGGTTTTGCAAACTATTCTCAAAGAAAGACACGTATCATTCTGTATTTTAATTACAGGCTGAGAACAGAATTGTTCAATGTCTGCTCTAATGAGTGACTCACTTGCCAATTTGCCTGCTAATTATTTTAATAATACTAAAATGTTTTAAATATTTTAGATTGTTTCTAATTCAGAGAGTGAGTACAATTTAATAATTAATGAAGCATTATAGGTGATAAAAGCAAGAGACATTGAAATAATGTTCCACTGCCTGAACAATATGTTTTCTTACTGGAGAAGATATATTCTGTATTGAATATTAACACCACCTTATCACTTTAGTGTTTCTTTCAAATACTTTAATATGTTCAAATAAAAAAAAAAAAATTGAAGTAATTGTGAAGGATTACATTAGAGTAGCCTACAAAATACTTTGGAAATCAAACTGAAGTTTTCAAGAAATCATATCTGATCACTTGAAATTACACTAATTGTGACAACATGACAGTGAATTCCAAAAAAAATATTAGTGCTTGGAGAGTGAAAAAGGAACTGGTTGTCATTTGGAATACCTATTTATACCTCCTTTTGGGTCTGGGTCTTAGAATATATGTGGGAGTACCACTGTCAGAAGTGACAGAATTAGCCACGCAAGTATACATGACATTACGATAGAGAAACTTTTTTTTCCCTGAAGGATTAAAGTTATGCCACTGACACAATATTCACAAACAATTTCAAATTATTTCATAATTGAGATGCTGGTTCTAGATTGAATATTTGCTCAATTTGAAATTAAAATACATTTTTTGCCAGAATCAAAGCTATACCAAGCTATTGTATATTGGCAAGCTTCCAGAAAAAACTTCCCATTTCCTTACATTAGCCCACAGTAGATAATTTTATTAAATGGTAAGTCAGATGATCTCTTTTATCTTAAGTTCCCATGATTAAAGAAGTGAGCACTAGTGTGTATCCCCCAGAAGCCTTAGTTAGGAAGATTTAAGTATGTAAATTATGTAAGTTCTACTTTTAGTTAGGTAACATTGGTGACAAAGATGAATGCCTGACTATATGACTGTTAAAAACGTATATTAATAATACAGCATTGTGAGCACCTTATTGGAAAGAATTAGCCTTTGGAAGTGAAGAGGATTCTCATCCCTGACTCCTGCTACCTCTGAATGCAATAGTAAGTTAATGAAGTCTGGTTAACCTGATGTGAAATACTGGAACCTCCCCAATTCTCCTACTTGAGAAATCAGTGTTGAAAGAAATTCTCATTTTTACTTTGTAAATCTTGTATCATGGGTACACTTGTGCAGAAAAAAAGACCTTTATGGAAATCTTCAGTGTATTTGTGTGGCTGTACCTGACAATATAATTTTGTCTATGACAGCACACAATGCTTCAGTGACTATCTTAAACTTCTTAACTGCAGGTAAATTTCCTCAAAACTTGGAAGGAAAAAGTGTAGACTACTGACTAGGAACCATTCAACACATACAGAACATCAAAAACCATCTGACATTGAATTCAGTGGAACCTCTCATGGTCTCAAAGTACAGCTGACATACCATGGTACATTTTACTTCATTATTTCAAGAGGAAATTCTTCATCTCATGTAAATTTTCCTAGTAATTTTGGAATCAATGGAGCAGTGACAGTTTAAAATGACCAGAAATCTGCCCTGAATTTAGGAGCTACAAGCCAGCATTCCAGAAGCTAGAAACAAGATGTAGAAAATTCAGCCATACAAATAAAATATCTGAAGGAAGTGATTATTCCTTTCTGTTCAGCTATTGCTGGGACTACATCAGGCATATTACATCTAAATATAAGAAAAATGTTGAAAAACTGTAGGGCAACCAAGATGGTTAGGAAGCTGAAGCACATCACGTACAAAAAGGGGCTAAGGAAATTGTACACATGTAAATCGAAGAGGAGAATGCTAAGGGGATGAAACTTCTGTCATAAACTAAAATAACAGGTTAAGTTGAAGATGGAGTCAGACTTTTCTAAGAGTTCTCCAGCAGAAGGGCAAAAGGCAATGACCACAAAATCAAACAAAAGAAATCCCATCCAAACATATCAAAAAGATGTTCACAATGAGGGTTGGTATGGTAAAAGATTAGGGCAAGCTGCCAAGAGAATCAGTGAAATCTCCATCTTTGTACATATTCAGAACTCTCCTGGATGAGGTCTTTAAGAAAATCCATCTAATTGTAACTTAAGCAATGCTGTCTTGAGAAGGTTATGGGACTAGATGATTACTAGAAGTCCCTTCCAATCTATATTATTCCATGATGCTTCAGTTCTATTCCTTTTGACATCCAGTTAGAATTTATAAAATATTTCTCTTATATAAGTGGTGCCATGTGGGTTAGAGATACTGAATTCTGCGAGTTTAGTTTTAGATTAAAAAAAAAGAAAGAATATATCCAAACAAATATACTTAAAACCAAGTCTGCAGTTTCCTCCTTTCCTTGCAGCAGAATATTTCTAATGGTAGATAAAATGGAAATTTATAAAAAGAAGTTGAAAAAGGAAAGACAATGCTGAATTTGGTGGGGGTTTTGCTTTCTAAATTTTGGTTGAGTAACACTGTGGGAGGTTTTGGATTAATGTCAAGAGTCAGCAGAAAAAGATGGAACAAAATGAGGGAAAGGAGAATATACTTCATTCTTCTGGCAAAAGTAATTCTCTTGGTCTCTCTGGTAAACTGCAATGTTGGAAAAGTATTCTTTAAAAACAAAATGGGAAATGATTTACACCAGGAATACACAAACCAGAAGAACTGTTGATTTTTATGTTTTCATTCAAAGATGTATTTCTTTTATCATGGTCGGTGCTTGTTAAGGCAGAAGAATTTCTAAAGAATGTGGTGAGGACTGGGTTCTTACTTATATCTGGGAGAAATCCAAATTTACTGAACTAGCTTCAGTGAATTTATTCTGGGTTTGTAATGGTATAATTAAGAACAGAATCTGAACCTTTGTGTTTCTTATTAGTCAATGAAACTACATTTCTTGGTTGTGTCTCGAAGTGAGAAAAATTTTTCTGAGTAATGACAAAAAAGTACATAGCAGCTAGCATCAAACCACCTGAATAAACAATTGGAAATGTGGCTTAGCCTTAAAGATCTTTCCCAGGTTTCACTAGGGAAATAATGCTTTCTCTTTACAGTTCATCTGTAAGATATATAGCATTGCAAAACTGGACCATCAGAGTTTGAATCAGGCTTATTCAGTATTCAGATTAAGGTTTTAAATGGAAGGGTGCACACATGTAGACATATATGAAATCAACACAAGGCAGTTCTTTCAAGAATACGGTAAAGTTTTAGTGATAGCATAACATCAGAAGCCTAGGGTTTGGTTTTCATGGCAACCCTGTGACACTATTAATGGTCCAGGGACATAGGTCATCACTAAATGGAACAAAATACTCCTGCCCTTTCTGAAAATGTAATTAAAAATTGGGTAATAATTCATACCAAAAAGTCAACTTCTGGAGTGAACAACTTGTCCATGTTTCATCCCATTCCCTGAAGAATGAAGAGACTTTATTCTATTTAGCCTGTCTGCATCTTCTTCAGGGTTGTTCCTCAAATAATTGATGGAGAAAACTGTTTTGGTTTGGTTTTTTTCCCGTTTGAGAATAAAAATGTGTTATTTTAGAATCAAATTCTGGGTCTGGTGCTGAACACTTTCTGTTACAAAAAGGAAAAGCTTTAACAGTCCTCAAGATAGAAGACTTAGAAGATATGATCTCTCTTAATATTTTCTAACCTTTCCAATCTGACTACCTTTTTCCTGCAGAGACACCGGAGAAACTTGTGACCTTCACAGAGAAACAGGATAGCTCACACAGGGTCCTCAAAGGGAAGGAACTGCAAAGGATGAACTACAAGACCTGGAAGTTAAAAAGCCTTATCCCTGTTTAACAATTCGTTTTCTGAAGTTCTTAAGCATCATTGATGCCAGGCAGGGGGAGAAAAAGGAAAGATGTTTTATCTCTTTCTAGCTCAGCTTTTTTGAGTGGAAAGCAGCCAGGGAGACCACTAAGTGATAAAACTATCAGTGATAATTCTGATACAGCCACCATTTTACCTCACCTCAGGGAAGAATCTCTGGCTTCTTTCCAGGAAGACCTCCACTCTTGAGATATGAATAAACTTCAACTGGCAAGGAGTCTGGTCCAGACCACAGAGCAGCAGCCAACCTCCTTGTACACTGAGTGCCAAACTCAGGACTTGGCCAGGGTATTTACCATTGGAGTGAAAACCTGCAGAGCAAAGTGTTTTACTAAGTTAAACAGATCCACACCACTGAAGTCCATCCACTGCTCTATGGTCCAGTGTTCATGACAGGAAGCAGGACTGCAGGCTGAAGCCAAACTGGAAATGTCAGACAAAAGGTAACAGAGCTGGGAAAGTAATGCCTTTCTCAACACTAAGAGAAGAAAAAATATTGAACTTTAAAACCTACTTCTTTAACTTCAAGGTATTAAATATCTTACAGAAGGAAAGAAAGAAACCCAAACTTGTAGGAAGTACTGCAGACGAATTTTGATCAGGGAGCATATCAGGAAAAAGTATAGATATTTTATGGAATAGCAAAAGGAATTTATTAACAGAGAAAGCTATTTTTAAGAGGTTTAGAAACATAGAGATTAAATGAGAAACGGTCAAGTGGAATTGCTCTGAAAACTATCTAAAGTGGAATATGCAGAAATATATCCCTTTGGTTTGGTTTCCCTGACTCTTTATATAGCCCCAGATAAAATGTGTATTTCAATGCAGTTTTCTGTAAAAATTGCAACCCTGAAGCAAATTAAGATTAGGACACAGTATGAAAAGGGAAGTTACTCAAATGAAGCTGGAAGTAAAATTTTGAAACAATAGTTTGAAGCTGGATAAGTTGTTTTTCTTCATGACAGAACACTGAAAGAACAGCTGTAGAACCCACTATTGCATGTTTAACACAAACCTGCTGAGTCCAGGTCATATTCTGCCACAGGAAAAGAGCAGATATGTTCAGATTTCCAAAAGGGAGAAACTATGATCCAGGCAAGTAGAATCCCATTAGCCTGATCTGAATGGTCCTTTCTTGCTTGAATGGACCTAAGAAAAAACTTTGAATAGAGTAAAAGCAGAAGTAAGGCACTGTTACCTATTAAGACTATAGTGAAGCATATGACAGGCATAAAATTATTAATTTTACATATAAATAAGGTGAAAGAGATGGGTTTCACAGGATAGTTAAGCAAAAAGTAATGATTTATTAGTGGATAGTTTTTATATATGAAACAGAGAAAGGAAAAGAAATTATCAGAAGATCATAGAATCACAGAATGGTTTGGGTTGGAACGGACCTTAAAGACCATCTAGTTCCAACCCCCCTGCCATGGGCAGGGACACCTTCCACTAGACCAGGTTGCTCAAAGCCACATCCAGCCTGGCCTTGAAGACAGCCAGGGATGGGGCATCCACAACATCTCTGGGCAACCTGTTCCAGTGCCTCACCACCCTCTCTGTGAAGAACTGTTTCATGATATCTAATCTAAATCTACCTGATCCTGTGCAGTTCAATGCATAAATTGTGAAAATCTCATTATTGTAATCTCAAACTAGAAAATTCTAGGAAATTTCCAAGGCTGAATTTTGATAACAAATTGAATTAAAAAATTAAGCATTCCTAAAATAAAGTACAGATAAACTACCTAAAGGAAATTAAGGTATCCCTTGGGATTAGAAGAATTTGAATATATGCAGCTTGGGAAAGAACTCTGACAATTAATGCTAGTCACTGAAATTTTCCTATTCCATAAAGATCCCTGCCTTAGCATTTCCACTATCAAACCCTGGAGTTAAATAAATGGTGGTCTTTATGAGTCTTTGAATAACCTGGATTTGGATGCTGGTTATGGGGGATAGTTGTTCTTTATGGATTTTCGTTTTCTAACCACCCTTAATACAGGTCAAACTCATCAGGATTAAAAAAAAAGAAAACAAACAACCAAACACCCAAAACCAACCAACCAACCAAACAAACAAAATCATCAACTCCAAAAACGAATCACAGAGCTTAAGGAATAGGTGATCAGAAATAAAAGGAAACATTCATATATATTTGTTACCCAAAATAAAATCAAGGATTTTGTTCATTCTAAAGTAACTAGCTGCCATTCCACAGGTAGCTGATGATCCAGCTCTCAAGCACACCCCAGTATCTTCAGTATTCATTCACAAAGGAGAATCTGGGTTTAGGAATTAGTTTTCTTTTATACTATAAAAATTTTGTGGATTATCCAGATTCAAATTCATCAGTTCTCTCAGGCTTTCTTGATCATAACCAACCAAAAGGTAATTTGGATATTTTTTCATTCCTAATGATTGACTCCCGCCACCTTCAATGGAAATGCAAACAGCAGGTAGCAGTCACAACTTGTGTATGTGGTAATCAATGTCTGCTGGCAGCTATTCTTGAGCACAGCTAAATCATGGCCAAATCATTAACTGAACTTGAGAAAAAAGTTCCTGGTCAATATGGCAGCAGGATCAAATTCCTAAAAATTTCCTAATACTTTTTCAGAACAGTGAAACTTCTACTTCATACAGATATTCTACTTAATACTCATAGTTCATCTGGTCACACAACTGAGACTTCCAATTTTATTATTCACCAGACCCAAAACAAGGACCCAATTTGTAATGATGTTAAGACTGGGGAAAAATGTTCAGGTAAGCTGCACTTTAATCTTGCCTTTTGAGAGATACAATCTAGGAAGGAAAAAAAAATTCTTTTTAGCAACTTGAAAAAGAAGTCATCAAAGAAGATGGGATCTTAGTTATTATACTGTTGACTGCTGAAACTGGAGATGACACTATTCATAAATATGTTATGAATATAATAACATTCATATTAGCCAGAAGCACACTCTTCAGGCCATATACAGTGCCACAGAGGAAAATGGAATAGATTATCTTAAAAGGAAACACTGATGGAGGGCAAGTGCCTGGAGAAATAGACTTGAGAGTGTGGTGATAGACACTGGCAATAACCAAAACTTGAAAGTTTATGAGATTTACAGTGGGATTATATAATTATTTGAAATATCATCAATTTAGAATAATTTGAAATGCTATCATAATTAAAGAGCTAGCACCAGTCAAAGTCCTAACCAGTTCAAGGGTGATCAACCACCTTAGGTTAAAACAGGACAAGGAAGCAACAGGAAGTGTTGGAGCAACAACCTACCAGAGCCAACATGGGAAGAATAAGGGGAATTACTGATATCATAGAATCATAGAATAGCTTGGATTGGAAAGGACCTTTAAAGATCATCTAGTCCAACCTCCCTGCAGCGAGCAGGGACATCTTCAACTCGACCAGGTTGGTTAAAACCTCATCCAACCTGACCTTGAATGTTTCCAGGTATGGAGTACCTACCACCTCGCCAGGCAACCCCTTCCAGTGCCTCACCACTCTTACTGTAAAATATTTCTTCCTTATATCTAGTCTGAATCTACCCTCTTTTAGTTTAAAACTATACCCCATGTCCTAATGCAACAAGCCTTACTGAAAGTCTGTATCCATCTTTCTTATAAGCCCCCTTTAAGTACTGAAAGTCTGCAGTAAGGTCTCCCCGGAGCAGTCTCTTCTGTGGGCTGGACCTCCCCAGCTCTCTCATCCTGTCTTCAGAAGAGAGGTGCTTCAGCCCTCTGACCATTTTTGTGCCCCTTCTCTGGACTCACTCCAACAGGTCCATGTCTTTCCTTTACTGAGGACTCCAGAGCTGGATGATGTATTCCAGGTGGGGTCTCACCAGGGTGGAGTAATGGGGCAGAATCCTCTTCCTTGACTTGCTGGCTGTGATTCTTTTCCTGCAGCCTAGGATACAGTTGGCTTCTTGGGCTGCAGATACACACTGATGGTTCACGTCCAGATTTTCATCCACCAGTACCCCCCAAGTTGTTCTATGCATGGCTGCTCTCAATCCCTTTAGTTTCGGCCTGTATTGATACATGGGGTTGCCCTGACACACGTGCAGGACCGTGGTCCCTTGGGCATGCCAACGAAACCACTCTGCATGGCCTCATCAAATCACTGTTAGCCCATGGCCATCTCTAGAATGAGTAATAGACATAGTTTATGAAACCTATATAGTTTTATAGGCTATGGGTTTTCTCTCGTAGAGAAAAAAAATGTTCATATACATGCTGAATGACAAATGCTTACTTTGAACTCATCTAAGAAGGATGTACAATGTTCAATTAGATTCAACAGAACTTGGATGTGTGTTCAGCCAAATCTGCCATGTATTTACAACAAGCCACAAGAAGCACTCCTGGAGCTTCTTTGGAGGAAGGAAAAGCAAATGCAACACCAATCCCTTTTGCTGGAATGGACAAAAATCATTGAACAGATTCAGGGCAGATACAATCAGCCCTGCCAACAGTTGTGTCACTGATTTGTGTCCTTTGTCAAGAAATTGCTCTTTCAGTCACCTTGGTGGAAAGCAACCTTTATTCAAAAGGTATGGCAGCATGGTTGATAAGCAGGTGGCAGGCTTCTTCAATGAATTCTCAAGGTTTGCTCACACAGGGATATTACCACCACCAAATCCTCTGGCACTCCCCAAGGGTGAACAAAGAGTAGATTTATATTTCTTTGCATATTGTGTTAGTCACTAATGATCCTTTCAGCCATCACAAAAAGCAAGTGTCTGGGTGCTTGCTGGTCACCATTCACAAAATGTCAGATGCTTACAAATCCCCAAATAATACTGCAGAAACAGCTGTGCTGAATAACGTCAATATTATCACAAATATGACATTAAATAAAATTATTTGTAGATTACAGTAATTTAGAGAATTTCTTCCCTCCCAGTTTATAATTTGGTTCTGGACTGTTCATGTATATTCTTGTTCAAAACAATTTAAAATATCTGAAAGGGAAAGTGTGTGATCCTCGCAGGTTTCCCTGTGTCTTAGCTTTATCTTAGGTGCTTACAACTACTGAGAAATTGCTTTAATTTTCAAGAATTTCATGTGGTGATAGACAGATTCTCAGCTCATGCAAGATGATGTGAAACTTTTTCAACCAGTTTACAATGAAATATCAAACCTGCATCTTTGCATTAGAAAAGAAAAAAAATGTGATTTATAATTTCTTTTAAGTATATTTTAATGAATTAGAGGGAGAAAGACTTTGGAGAAAAACGTGGGGGGCAGAACTGTAATAATAAAAATATGAAAATAGAAAAAATAGGAAAATGGAAAAAAAAGTCAAAAAGGGATTTTGTGGCTTTTGGCACTGCTAATAAATTATGTGGAAAAATAACATTTTCATGTGTGTTTAATCCTCTGCCAAGGCAGCTGCTGGTGCAGTAGCTATCTGCAACAAATTAGAGAGCAGTTAAAGTGAGATTTTCCACAATCAAGAACAAAGCAGGACCAGCTAGCATGAGGACAGCTTGTTCTTGTTGCTAATGTGTTTAAAAACTTGCTGCACATAATCTGAAACAGCTTTTGTGTGTGGATGCCGGCTCTGGTTTCTGAGGTCTAGTACTAAATCAAAACCAAATGGACAGAGTTGAATAAGAAAATGACAAATTATACACTGGCGTCTCCTGCCCTGGCTAAAGAGAAGGGCTTTTTTTTTTTTTTTTGGTATGTGTGATTTAAAAGTTAGTTTCCCTCAATATTACAATATTTAATGGATGACTGCTGACTGAAATCTAGAGGTTGCAGGCAACTATCTGCTAAAGGAAAGCTCTCAATAACTATGGTGGCATATATAACACACTTAAATATTATTTAAAGATGTATTGCTTTTGCTATTAAGGAAGTAGATGTTAAGAAGATTCAGTGCTTTTTTAATGGCTGAGCTGAATTCAAGAGTTTTATTCAATGTAACATTTTATTTTACTGCAAGGTGAAACACATTGGCTGATCTCTTCGGAATCTTAACAGCTTGTCAAGTATCACTAAAAGTGTCGTGAAAATCTTTTTATATTTGGAAAATTATACATTAAAAATAATATTTTTCTTGTTTTGTTCTGTTTTTCTTGATATCTCATAGGCACCATGTGGCATGAGTTGTGTGTCCTTAGAAAAGTGGGAAATCTAGATTTCATAAAGCAAAAATATGAGTGATTTAAGGTACACGTATAGTTCACTGAAGTCCTGAATCACAGTTGAAATAATAGCTAGATAATGTGAGGGTAAATAAAAATAAAATTGCCTTAAAATAATTACAGTACAATTCTGGAAGCCAGAATATGTTGCAAACCTTCCTGAATTTTTTGACCTTGGAGAAAAGGCAGCATTTGACTGATAACTGTTTTTCAATATGTTCATATAATGGAGCTTAAGCTATATCTGGTTGGTAAATTTGGTGAGAAAATACTACTGTTAAGTACTGTCTAGCCTTATGTTTTCAGATACAAAAATTGGTAACATGAATATAATTTTTAGTAAAAGGTAATGGACTTTTTTCCAAAACTGACTGAGGTTTGGTTTGAGTTTAAGTGAAATATATAGAAAAATACAGGGAATTTTTTAGTAAAAATAAAAAAAAATCATATTTACCATGTAATCAAGAAATCAATTAAAATTAAATAGACCAATGTTAATATCACCAGCCATATCTATAAACCTATATAAGGATGACTTGGTTGCACTCTGGTTTTATGAACACAAGAAACTTAAATTGTCAGCCTGTTCTTAGACACATGAAGCCTACCAATGAAATACACACTTCTGCACTGCTTTGACTCAGATATGCTCTGCAGGTGATCAGACTACAACTGTAGCAACATCAGAAAATAGCTGCTGGCCCAGTATGACCTAAAGCTATGCTACTTCTATGTCCTTGAATCAAAAACGAGCATCTGGGTGTGACAGAATATAGATGCACAAAAGGGAGACATGAAGAAAGGGGAAGCAGGTGTGTAAGTAAAAAACATATAAAGGAACAACGCATAACCAGAGCAAAAGATATAGATGAGAACTACATGAAAAAAGAGAAGGTTCAGACCAACAACTCAAAGGAGGGGGAAAAAAAAAAATCAGAACATGAAAAGAGTACATGAGCTTTTAAAGCACACAAAATATAAATTGAAACTGAGAATCAGATGTGTGAGTTTAGAGGATAAAATTAAGTACTAAAGCCATGAGGGTAGCTATGGTTTACCAAACACTTTGCAAATCAAGTCTGAATTCTAAGTCAAAGACAGAGTGAAAACATTGGCTATGTGAAGTTATGTAAAGAGAATATAATAGACCACATACTAGACAAGTCACATAAGCACTGAAGTTATTTATAAAAAGTGAGGTTACTAGGAATTTAAAATTTAAAATAAAATTTAAGTTCCTGAACACAAGATATTTTTCAATGTAAACCTGACAATTCCTATTTTGTTTCTTCCATTTGTATTTGCAATCTTACCTCTAAAACCCACTTTTGACATAATATGTCCTTATGTTTAGATCTTCTTTTAACAGAGGTTAATTTTTGCACATATTTAAAGGACAGGCATATTTGCATACATTTATGTCCTGTAAGGAGTTAGTTTGTCAAACATGCTACATTTATCTCTTAATAGTATGGTCATACATCCAACTGTGTCATATTTTGATATTAAAGGACATGTGGACACTTTCCTCATTCTCATCTGTTTCCAAAGCCTTTCATACTTACAGTCAACACTTCTAACCCAAGATCAGCATTCCCAAATCAGTGTGGTCATGCTTGTGCAACACATAGTGTTCCATTCTGTTTGAATAGAATTTGTGAAAACAAAGAAAAGAAAGAGAAGAAAATAAAGAATACAAAGATCATGTTGTAATACCTGTATAACCAAGGGCAGAGTTTGATCAGAATTTACTATCTTTTTTCTTTATATTTGCATTAGCTGAAAGTTGTCCATGACTTCAAAAGATGCTGGACAATAGAAGAGGAAATACTATCCTAAAAATTACCTCATCATATCACAAGACATGAGAAAAGCTTGTTAGTAATGTCATATTTGCATTCAGGTTAGACAAAACCCAGTATGTTCAATACAATAATTGGTTTTTAATATTGACTTTCAATTCTATGGCTCTTGGTATAGGACAAAGTTGCTGAGAAACTGTATTTTCAACAGGATCTGCAGACTTTGAGGAAAGCTGAACATATGCACAGTTCTATGTAAGTCAATGGGCTTAACAAATTAATAACCGTGCAGAAAGTAATACTTTAGGGAGTGATGTAACAGTGTCAGGCAGTCCCTATCTTATAACAGTATAAATTTGTTCTTGCATAGTTTTGAAGAAATGGGTCAAAGCTTCAGTTGATATAAATCGAGAGAATTACACTGGCTTCCATGTAACTGCATCAAGTCATGTCAGCTGAGAATTGAACTCTAGTGTACCCATGAGACTGAAGAAACAGCCCTCCTACTCAGAATGATTCAGAAACTGCCAAAATATTTTAACTCTATACTACTGGAGATAAAACCTAGTTCTACTTACCACTAAGAACCAGGCCTACATTATTCTAAATTAAAAAAAAAAACAAACCAAACATGAGGAGTTAGTTGGATCCAGCTTCACTACTTCTAGGAATACGTAACCTAGACATTAAAATCATAAGCATATCAGGTTATTGTAGTTTCTGAAAGGAGTATTTCAATTTAACAGGGATTGTTGGCATGTTTGCCTTCCCTCTTTGCTGTTGAAGTTCATAACAGCAAATAAGCCTAAACTCAAACTCTCTGAAATAAGATAAATGTCATAAAGCAATAGAATGTATTTTTGCCAAATACACACTTGATCCTTTTCCATTGAAGTTGATACCATTACACAGTGGCTAAATCTGTCCTATTTTTATTTAAAGAAAGAGTTTAGACCTTGTTTTCTAGACTGTCAGATTAAAACTTGCTGCCTAAGTAAATCAGAAATAAATTACAGAAGAATTTCTTCCATTTCCAGAAAAAGATTAATTTTTGTTTAGTGCCAATTTTATGACTAGATGCAGCCATCAGCTCTTTTTATTCTACGTGACTATTTGCATAAATGACTCAATAGGAAACACTAAAGATATGCAAAATCTTTTTTCTTTTGTTATTCCAGCTCTGAAGGCTTCATCAACAACATCAAATTACTTTTAAAATAATGCTCAGCCTTTTAAGAATGTGGATAGATATTCCTTTCCTAGACTGATCTAAAGGTCTTACACCACCAGATACACAAAAATTATTTCTGGTTTTGATTACCAAGCTTTACAACATTTTTGATGACATGCCTCACAAGCTGTTCACAAATCTGTTTCTCCATGGCTTTCTCTACATTGATTAATGGAGCAGGCTGAATTCCCTCATATATAGCAAAGTATTTCTACCATAGAAATATTATCAAATCACTCTGGAGTACTTGGCTTCATGAAAGAAATGCTAGACCAAATTACAGAAGAAATGTCTATTTCCAAATGCTTTGGGGACAGACTGAAAAAGGAAGGTATATAGTTTTGAAACTATCCTTTAGCAAGATGAAAAGAAGACAGAACTTCAAGTGCAGATGCAGTTCCAAAGAAACCAGCAGGACTGTTCAAGTACTGAACCTGGATATGATTATCTTGCTGAATCCAGGTCTGAATATGGATGGGAGATCTGCCTCACGAGAATAACATGAAATGAAAACTCTGCCATATACCTTCCAGTTCCAACTTCATGTCTTGTTGCTTATTAGCTTCCAAACCGATGAATGACCCTCCTTCTGTTTCTGCCTACTTGTCTGTTGCTACGTTGACGCTTGCTGTGTTCACCATGTTTGAGGAGCTTCCATTTTCCTTTTGGTGAAGTAACACCCTATTTATGTATTTCAAAATATGCCCCTTGAGAATAAACTCATAGATAGCTTACAAAAAATCAGAGCGAAGAAAGAGGAAAGTGGTAATTAACAGGTTACATGTTCTCTAAAGGGACCATTATTTGAAATCAGCAGTACCGTTGTTACTGTGAACTTTTTGCTGTAAAGGAATGACAGATGCTTATGAGGTTTCAGAAGATTCCTACCAGGTTACTACAGGATGCCTGTGTTATTCTCAGTATTTTCAGACAAGAATGTTAAAACTCTGCTGTATTTGACTGCACATACTTACTTCTCTCTAGGTTAAAAATACCATCAGATCAGCTGAGGATGTTCCTCTTGTAGGTTTATACTGTGATAGTATTCTACATTTCTTGGAAAAGCCGTAAGTCAAACGGATGCAGCTCCTCAGATGCCTCTAAAATGTTATGTGTTCACCTCTACAAAAATACAAATATACTGAATTTTGTTGTCTGGGAATCTCTAGAGAGACATGCATATGACTGAAAAGTGACCCTAGTGAAGCACTGCTGGGTACATACTTAAAATACAAACAGTAGAAATTGATGCTCACTTTTTATGGGCAACATCTTTCAAGTTTAATAGGGAGGAAGAATAAGTACAGTATTTCTGGTGACAAGAAATTCCTGTGCTTCCTCTCCCGCTCACCCCATCCCTCTGCCCCGCAACTGGAACCTTTTGAGGGTGGAATAATTTAAAAAAAAAAAAAAAAAAGACTTTTAAAATAACAGCTTTTTAAACTTTTGACATGTCTAACAAAAAGAAAATGTAAAGATTCCATTTTATGCTACTGCCTGCTGCTTAACTAGAGTCATAAGGTCACTCTGTAACACAGTTCCTTTGTGCATGTCTATGCAGTGGAAGAAAGGGAAAACTGCCAATTCTCTAACTGGGTATTAAGCTTTCTCTTCCCTTCTGCTCCACCTGTTTGCTCCCTCCCTCCCACCCTAAACCCACAGCCTAGTTTTTCAGCATCATTGCTTTAAAACCATAAAAACTCTGCTTAGAAACATTCTTGACCCTGACAAAGAGATTTTTCTCCATTGTCTCATATGTTCTTCTTACCCAAAACACTATTATGGTATTCTAAGACAGATTTCCTAGAATACTGAGGCCTGAAATGACACTGTAAAACAACTAGGAAAATAACTTTAAAAAAAAAAAAAAGTGATAACATTTTTTATATATCTTACTCTTATTTGCACAGTATGCACAACTTGCATACATACTGTATGCAATTTTTGAGATATTGTCAGAATTATGCACATCTTAATTTTCTTTTGTTCTCAAATGCAAAATAAGTTTAATAAGAAATCTGAGCTACGATGTAAAATTTTCGAAACACTTGAAATTTATTTCCACTTTACTTGTAGGTTTCCAGTATCTTGTTATCGTAAAATGCTTATGTAAACATTTAGGCTGAATTCAGTAATCCAGTATGAATGGAGATTCAGTAGGTGGAGTCACGATTACAAAACCCAGCTATACCATGAACATATTTAACTACTTACTGCTCTTTCCTAGAAAAATATGTGCTGGTTTTGGCTGGGATGAAGTTATTTTTTTCACAGTAGCTAGTATGAGGCTATGTTTTGGATTTGTGCTGAGAAGAATGTTGATAACACACTGATGATTTTACTCGTTGCAAACAACGTTTATATTATATTAAAAGCTTCTTCAGTTTCTCATACTGCTCCTGTTGTTCTTGTAGAGAAGGAGCAAGAAAGAGACAAGGCCTGGACAGCTGACTATACTGGCCAAAGACATTTTGTGCCATAAAGTGTCCTGCTTATTGTGTATGTTGGAAGCATTTGGCTCGGAGATGTGATCACTTCTTGGGGACTGGATGGATGTCAGTCAGTGGGTGTTGCAAGGTTGTATGACTTTTTCTCCTGCTAGTGGCGTTCTTTTTTTCTTTTTCTTCTTTT
>NW_010251323.1:0-5050 GCF_000690775.1 Eurypyga helias
AACCCTTTCCTGGCTGAACCCAGCTTGACAAACTGATTTTAAGACCAGACTTGCATCAAACGTGTAATGAACCTGCCCCTTCCAAGCCACTTCATCCTGCATCTACCATGAGCTGCTATTTATCGTCTTGTAACCAAGTGCCAAGGTGTACTAGGGAACTGCTGCAGCTTCTAACCTGGGTAGGTGGAAGCACTTCCATCACAAGACTGTACCCTTAACCATTACTCAAACCTTTATTAAGCATTAAACATAAATGACACTTAAGATGCTTACCTGGAATTGACCGGGGATGAGCTGTCAACTACACTAAGACCTGAATTAAATGAATAATGCCTCAGTGCACGGAGGATCATCCCTAAACTCTTTCAAGTATCATCCCACACACACATTCACAGCTAAGCATTTATGGAACAGAGCTCCTTTCTCTGGATCTGTGCAGAATTGCCGTTTGTTAAAGATAGTTAAAAACTGTCATTCTTCCATTTGAGTTTTCTGTGGGGTTCAGTCCAGGAGGCTACCATGGGCACACTGAAGGCTTCTGTATCGTTGAGTATAGCTTACAGAACTGTAAACACTCTTCTTCCAAAACTGGACAAGTGTTCCTGTATAACTGCCAAGTTATTTGAGTGCTTTCATCTTTTTAGCCTGTGGGGGCTCAGAATAGTGTCTCCTAACTTCTAGGTATGTGCTTTAAGCGCTGATGTTTGGCTTAATTGAGAGTGTGTGTGTGTGTAGGCGTGCACGCACATATTTCAGGAATGGGGAAGAGCATGGATCTTGGTTTGAAGCTTTGCCATTGCAGCAAAGATTTCAAGGTTGAAAGCAACAAAATGAACATAAATCCAGGATTCTTCCATGTTCGTTACTTTGGTTAGTTGGGAGGGGGAAATTCTCGATACCAGTCCCTTTTCCTGTTGTCTACATAATTTTTAATTGGCAAGAAATAGTTTAGTCTATTCAGACAGAAATGGCCTTGTTTCGGTGTAGTTGAAGTTTATAGAACAGATTGACAAAGATTTACAAGTAGCTCTGTGGTGATTACATTGGTAATATGTCCTTTATTGTGATCTGTGCCTTTTGGTGAGAAATTAGGAAAGAAATTTTCATGGTGAATGTGGTTAAGCACTAGGCTGCCTAGAGAGGTGGTGCAATATCCATTCTTAGAGACAAAACTTAACCACAATGAATTTGAACAACCTGGTCTAACTTACAAGTTGCTCCTGCTTTGACCAAGTGATGGTACAAGGTGACTTCTAGAAGCAAGGTGACTTCTAGAAGTCTCCTCCATTCTCAGATACTCTCAGATGTAGCAATTTGCAGTGAGGCTTCTTCTCTAGTGTTCAAGTAGTTTTGCTGCTTCTTGCAGCAGACAGCAGCTTCTTTCCTTGAAGAGGTTGGGGGTGATATGCCTTGTTGTTCTTACCATGGTTACCTCTCTGCGTCAGTCAATATTCAGCATTTTACTCAGAGGCAATAGCAGCTGAAGGCACAAATTTTTTTTTACGTAAAAATAGAAATAACACAAACACACAGGTCTTATGGTGACTTAGAATTAAATTACATTAACTCCTTCCATGATCACATTTATTAATAATGCCTCAATAAATAACTTAGAATAAATAAACAGCTAAATTAAGTTTAAACACCCTGCAAATCTTCTTTTCAGCTTCTAAAGAAGAAATTGCCTTGTCTTAGGAATATTTCTGACTTTCAAATCAATACTGAGCAAGTCCTGAAAGCCATGGGAAAATTGAGCTTGCTGAAATGTTGTTGGTTCTTTGATGCAAGTTGCCTAAGGGCTTGTCTTCACACATATTGAAATATGCTTGGTTTCTAGAGGTGGTGAGTAGAAAAATAGTCAAGTCTGTCTGCTTGTCCCTAGATTCGTGGCAGAGTTGTGTTTAGGGGTGAAGAAGGAAAGAACAAAGTTGATAGTCATCAGGTATTTAAAATATTTAGAGGAAAGAGGAAATCTAAAGTGAAAAGACTAAAAAGTGGACACTGAAACTGAAAAGAATAGCTTCAACAAGGGAAATATATGCAGGACATTACAAAAATGGATCATAAAGGAACCGATAGTGGGGGAGAGGAGGACACATGAGGAGTTGAAGAGAATGTGTGTGATTTACAGAAAGAAGAGGGAAAAGCAGGCACAGTAGAAACACCCAGCATCTGTGTTTCCAGTGACTGGCACACAGCTTACTGGTTTGTTCCCTCACTTATTTTGGAGGTTTCTTCAAAATGGTAGGAATCTCAGGGCTTACCAAGACCTGAGAGTGTAATAGCAAGTGTGACTGTATACATGAATTTTATATATGCGCACCAGATTCTTTCAGGTAACTGCGTATGTTGATTAGTATGAAAATATTCTTACAACAGCAGAGAACAGCAGAGAACAGAGGCAATTCCATGATATTTTGGGTGAACAGCTGCTGCTTCTCTGGGCAGGAGTGATACAGGGGTTACCCTTTGGACTGTGTGTTCTTTATAGCTTATGGGACTCTTTCACTTAAGCTGAGAAATGGTTGAAAATAACGCGTTTTCCTGAATTTTGTGCTTTGTTACTCTGTTTACTATATGATGTCATGTTAGATAAGTGTTTTGTCACACCTTTGTGTTCTTCAGAGACACCACAGGAGACCAGTATTTTAATCTTTGTAAATTAGTTGACTAAAAATGTATTAATAGCATTCAATATTTATGAAGAAAGGTTTATTAACTGTTAAAATTTAAAATCATTAGTGTTAATATTAAATATTAAAATAGACTTAAAGTTTGCATTGTCCGTTAGTGAACTGTAAAAAATGTGTCAAGATTTGATTTCACTGTCATACTATTATTCAAAGATTTGATGTAGAAAAGGATATTAGGTTTTTTATACTTTTATGCACTTTCTGAATTTCAGGTGAAATAGTTACTGAATTTAAACAGACAAACTAATCTGAAATAAAGAATTTATACTGCTTTTGTATTGAGTACATTAGAACAGAGAGTAGTCTTCTGTAGAAGTGACTTTTTGGGGGAAGGGAAATGGGAGCAGAGGCTAGGGATTGCTGATTGAGAAGGTAGAGGGGCAGGGGCTGCCTGTCTCTGAGCAGAGCTCCTGGGAGAGCTGGAGGGTGGTAGAAGAGATTCTTGAACAAGTAGACTGGGAACATGGAATGCTGTGATTTTTAGGAACCAGTTCTGCTAGATGGAGCTATCAGTAACATACCTGGTCTTTGGAGATCACAGGCTTGATATATAAAAAAGCACTACAGGGAAAATTATGGTTAAAATGCCAGACACAGAGCTCACAGAAGCATTAGAGATACTTTATTTGCATGCATAATTCTTTTTAAAATTATTTTATGCTTTAAGAAAAAGTACTAGTATTTTACTGAAGCTGTATCCGTTGTACCAAGGTTTAATTCACATAGCAGTACATGTTACATCATTATGTAAGTTTGTGATGGGCAGAAAGATGAAATGTCATTGTTGGAGTGGATGATTTTGTAGTATCTACCTCCTAAAGTAAAAAAAATTAGATTAAAACTAACACAGAAAAATTTCAAGGGATGCCTTTTTCATACAGAAGGCATATCTAACATAATTGTTAGATTACTGATGTGCTAAAAAACAGGGAAGCGACCGAGAATGGTCACGTAGCAATTAGGGCTTCTCCCCGCCAAAAGATGGCAGGACCAATAGCCCAACTGAGGTGCTGGCAGCACAGGCAATAAACAGGAGGAGCTGGTAGCCATTTATTTTGCTGCAGGAAAACTGTGGCCTAGTGCCATCATGGAAACGTGGTGGGATGACTCGCACAAATGGAGTGCCGCAGTGGATGGCTATAAACTCTTCAGAAGGGACAGGAAGGGAAGGAGAGGCTGTAGGGTAGCTCTGTATGTTCGGGAGTGTTTTAGTCGTCTAGGGATTGATGGGGGTGATGACAGGGTTGAGTATTATGAGGTTTAGATTAGATGTCAGGAAGAAATTCTTCACAGAGAGGGTGGTGAGGCACTGGAACAGGTTGCCCCGAGATGTTGTGGATGCCCCATCCCTGGAAGTGTTCAAGGCCAGGCTGGATGTGGCTCTGAGCAACCTGGTCTAGTGCAAGGTGTCCCTGCCCATGGCAGGGGGGTTGGAACTAGATGATCTTTAAGGTCCCTTCCAACCCAAACCATTCTATGATTCTGTGATTCTATGATTATGAGTAAGAATCAAGGGGGTGGCCAACAAGGCAAATGCCGTGGCAGGAGTCTGTTATAGACCACCCAGCTAGGATGAAGAGGAAGTATTCTGTAAGCAGCTAGGAGAAGTCTCACAATTTCTAGCCCTTGTTCTCAAGGATGATTTCACCTTACGATGTCTGCTGGAAATACAGTGCATCAGAGAGGGAACAGTCCAGGAGGTTCCTGGAGTGTGTGGAAGATTACTTCCTGATGCAGCTGGTGAGGGAGCCAGCTGGGGAAGGTGCCTGCTGGACCTGTTTGTGAACAGAGAAGAACTTGTGGCTGATGTGACAGTTGAAGTCTGTCTTGGGCATAGCAATCACAAAATGAGTTGCCAGTTCTGGGAGGAGTAAGGAAGGAGAGTCAGCAGAACTGCTACTTTAAACTTAGGGAGGGCAGAGGTTGGCCTATTTAGTAGACTGGTAGACAGAGTCCCTCGGGAGGCAGTCCTCAAGGGCAAAGGAGTCCAGGAAGCCACAGGTCCATGGAACTGGATAGATGCACCCAAGGGGACTGAGAGAGCGGGTGGAAGTGCTCACCAAGCCACTTTCAATCACTTAGCAGCAGTTCTGGCTAACTGGGGAGGTCCCAGGTGACTGGAAGTTTGGCAGTGTGACAGGAAAGGCCAGAAGGAGGATCCGGGGAACTAAAGGTCTGTCACTCTCGCCCCAGCTCTGGGGAAGGTTATGTTGTAGATCACCTTGAGTGCCATCACACGGCATGTACAGGACAACCAGGTGATCAGGCCCAGTCAGCAGGGGTTTATGAAAGGCAGGCCCTGCTTGACTGGCCAGATCTCCTTCGATGGCAGGGGGACCCACTTAGTGGATGAGGGA
>NW_010251324.1:0-204 GCF_000690775.1 Eurypyga helias
CCCCGTTGTTACTGGTCAGGACGAGGGCGGTGGGCGGGAAAAATTTGAGAATTCAACACCGCCCTCTTTAAATGTCGCGCCGAGGAGCGTTGTGATTGGTGAAAGGGGAGTTTGGCGCCAGCTTCGGAACGGGCGACGGGTGGAGGTTGGGGGCAAAACGCCGCGGATCGCGCTGACAGTAGGACGGGCGGGTTTTCCTCGACT
>NW_010251324.1:431-644 GCF_000690775.1 Eurypyga helias
TCTGCTGAGCTACCCCTTCCCTTTCTCCTGACTGAGCGCCTCTACTCTGCTTCCCCCTCCCGCTTCGGGAGGCCTGGAGGGCCCATTCCCCCACTTCTTCCCTCCGGACCCGAAGCGAGGCCTAATGGAGTCTCCCCCCCGCCATGCGAGGCCTCGGGGGCCTCTTCTCCCCCAGCCCGGGCCCGCATCGCGGCCTGGGGGAGCTCTTCTCCC
>NW_010251325.1:0-626 GCF_000690775.1 Eurypyga helias
GGCTTCTGCGAGGCAGGAGCCAAAGCCGAGCAGGACGGCTCTGTCTGTCGCCGGGTTCGTACCGTCAGGGTTCTTGTCAGACCCCAGCCCTGACTTCCGGGGTGTCCGCAATCTCTGGTGCTGTCGCGGTGCTCGTTCGGGTGGCGCCCATCCCGCCTGGTCCTCAGCGCGGGGCTCATCGGGTCCCTTGCCTTCGGAAAGGCCCCGGGAGAGGGTCTCTGGCCCCTGTTCGCAGCCTTGCAACGTGTTTTGAAGGCAACCAGCGTAGGAGCGGATCGGCCGGGCGGCAGGCGGGCTTCGGGCTGTTTTTCTTTTCTATCTGGACATACGGATACAGGAAACCTTTGGAGACCTTGAGGAAGAATAGTGCCTGTCTTTGAATTCCTAAAGCGACAGCGCGGCTAAGAATAGCCTCGGAAAGGAGCTGCAGGATGAGGGACACGAGCCGTTCAGCCCCTTTTCTTACCGTGTAATGCTGATGAAATTTAAGCAGTAAGATACGACGCAGGATGAAGGAACAGCCAGTGACGCCGAGGACATTGGCGCGAGCCAAGGAAAGGTCAGCAAATACCGCTCCTTCCCCGGGGAGCCCTTCTCTTGCAGGAGTCGCCAGCGTGCTGGCAGGA
>NW_010251325.1:680-1293 GCF_000690775.1 Eurypyga helias
CAAATTAAGACAGAAAAGGGGATCCATTATCAACCCACATCAGGCCCGGCCGAGCAGCTCATCCATCTGAGAGCCGCTGTCTCACGCGGAGGTTAGGACTGGCAATGTCCAAGTCCTGCCAAGCGCATCTTCTCCTGAGCATTTCCAACGTCACTTTGCCCGTGCGTCGCTCTGCCAAGCGCTGGGCAGCAGGATCAGGCTGCTCCTCGCCCACCCTCGGTGGGAACACTGTGCTGGGCGGGTGATTCCCAGCTCTCCAGGACTTCCACCCACGCTGCTCGGCCCCTGGGAGAAAGCTGTGCTCCCACCGCAGGGCCGGGGGCTCTGGGGAGCTGGGGCTCAGCCCCACGACCTGATGCCACCTCACACTAGAGCCGTCTGGGACTTGGAAAGGGGCAGGCCAGGAAAACGCTGCTCGTGGGATGTTGGGAATTCCATCCCCGGGCAGAAGTGGGAGGGCAGAGGGGAGGCAGAGGCTTTCCCGGGAGCAGCCCGGGCCATTCCCAGCATGGGCACAAAGCGCTGTTAATAACCTCCAGCATAAACTGCTCAGTGGATTAACCCAGCCCACTCGGGGGGGGGATTAAGCGCAGGACCGGAGCGTCCGTCCCTC
>NW_010251325.1:1551-1805 GCF_000690775.1 Eurypyga helias
GATCCGGGTGCCCGTGCGGTTCGCTCCAGGAGCCATGCCCAGACTTTGGGCCAGCGGCCATCTCAGCCTCTTGCCTGCGTCTCAGATGCTCACCTCATGTCGCAGGGCAGGCGGGGAGCCAGCCCCAGCCCCGAAAGGGTCCCGCTCACACCTCCCATCCGCCCCCTGAGCACCACCAACCCAACCGCGGCACCCAGGGGGACACCCACGGGGGCACGGAGAACGGCACCCCAAGAGCAGCCCAGGACCCCTGT
>NW_010251326.1:0-833 GCF_000690775.1 Eurypyga helias
TATGCCTGTAGACCCAGCCTGCTGTTCAGAGCAGGGGCAGGTGGGCTTTCTCTGTGCTAGGCAAGGATTTTGGCAGGAGATTAAGAGCTTCAATTAGAATATAAAAGCAATTGTGCAAGAGTGTACATGAGCTGAGTCCTTCCCTGTTCAGCAGCAGCAGGATCCTTCATCAGCAAGTGTGATGCAAATGAATTCGTCCTTTCACAGAGCTGGGCAGGAAAACCAGCTCGCAGTTTTCACACGCTGATACTGCTTCTGCATCCTCAGATACCGCAGTAATTGCAGAGGTCAGTCAGTGCATCCTGAGCACGCTGGATTTTCCGTTGAGATGAGGAGCTGTGATACCTACAAACGTGAGTGAGGCAAAAATTGATTAAGCATGAAATTCTTCTCTGGCAGTGAATTCTTGGCTCGTAGACAAAAGGTTGCACAACTGAAAGGGAAAAGTACTTTTACTTAGAAAGCTCAAAGCTATTGTTTGTTTGGTTTTGCTAATGTTTATTTTGTCTGATGGCAAATATTTCTTAAAGGTGAATTATCCTTTCTGTTTAGCAAGTGGAGTGAAAACTACCCGGGTGCACTTGTAAGACATTCAGAAAATTGTTAAAACTGGATCCTTTTTAGGTGCTCCAAGGATGTGGTGATTGTTGAGGTGTGAGAGCCCCCGTAGACCGGACCATGTGTTTCTACCTCGAGGCACTTGCACTGAACCAATGCAGGCAGTGTACATAAATAAACAGAATTATGGAATGGTTTGGGTGGGCAGGGACCTTAAAGCCCCCCCAGTGCCACCCCCTGCCATGGGCAGGGACACCTTCACTCGACCACGCTGC
>NW_010251326.1:961-10339 GCF_000690775.1 Eurypyga helias
CTTGTCCTGTCACTCCCTGCCCTTGGGAAAAGTCCCCCCCAGCTTTCTTGTAGCCCCCCAGGCACTGGAAGGGGCTCTGGGGTCTCCCTGGAGCTTCCCTTCTCCAGGCTGAACCCCCCAACTCTCCCTGGGCACCGCTGTTGGCTGTAGCGGAAGCCTTTCTCCCAAAAATCCTCGTGACAAGCAGGGAGTCTGTCGCTGAGCTCCAGAGCAGTGTAGCCAAAACACTGATTAAGGCCTTGAGTGTGGCTGCTCTTATCCCGCTGAGCTTTGAGCGTGGCTGACCTTGTGCCGGGTGATACCACGTCCACGTCTGCCGTGGAAGCTGTGTACGCTGACTCCTAGTAATGACCTGATTTTGGTTTCTGACTTGCTTGTTACTCAAGGTGCCGGGGGGGCCTGGCTGTGGGCTCCATCCTCCTCTTTCATTTAGGAGAGATTTTTAATTTTCTGCTTATTCCCTTAATTAGCAATTTTTGGGTTGAAAGTTGCCCTTTCCTCACTGGAGCGGGAAGCAGCAGCTATTGCAGCATCTCAGGGTACTATAATAATAATAAAGGCTTTAGATAGTGGTTAAAACAGGGCAGATTATTGGATTTTTGTGGCCAAACTCTGTCCGTGGAGGGACGTCTGCAGGTTCCTCAGGCAGGAGGAAGTTGTGTGCAGCTGAGAGTGGGGTTTGGTTCTCGGCAAAGGTGATGGTTGCATCGCTGTTACTGCCAGCACGGGAGGGAGACCTGCAAAATGATGGAGATCTTGAAGTCTTTGTGCTTTACACTCGGGGAGTTTTATGGTGTGGCATCTTCTAGCTGCCAGGCAGTGCCTTCTGCTGGCGTGGCCTTCGCTGCTGCTGCCCTGCCAGGCTTATGGGGCAAGAGAGCCCCAACAGGGCTGTTGGGGGGGGTTAAGAGCGTTATTTATTACCCGCGTGGGAACCTTAAAGGCGTTTTAGCGCTTTGATGAGCGCTGGCCTAAATACAGGCTTGGCTTAGGGTTGCTGTGCTTTGTTTGTGGAACCATGCAGTGATGTGGGAAGTGGTGTGGGCTTGCATGGAGAAGTTAGGAGGGGCTGGGTGGTGAGTTGGCACGTTCGCTGTGTGTTAGAAAAGTAAAGGGCACCCAGATTCGTAGCAGGGATGGATTTTTACATTAACAAGACGCTTCAAACTCGGCTGAGGAGCTGACAGAGAGCAGCCTGCTCCGTCTCCCCTCAGTTATCTTGAAGGCATTTCTGACTTCGTGGGAGGGAATGCGGCTGAAGAAATATCAACATGCCATGAGCAAGAACACTTCATTAGGGAACACAGTTTAATTTTTTTTTGGCATTAGTAGGAGGCTGAACAGTGTTTGTGTACATGGTGGTGGATGGAGAGGGGGATCTTGCATGCTGTGCGTTTGAGCAGCAGGGAGCAACTTGACAATATGTACCAAATTCATCATAATGGTAAAGACTGGGGAAAAGAAAAGAACAAAAGGCTTGGATTTTCTGTCCCACAGCCACGCCAGCCCCTGACTTGCTGGAGCAACTCTCCCTGAGCTGCACAGCAGGCTGGCAGGGCTGGGGAGGGGATGCTCCCATTCAAGGAAGTGACATTAACTGGGTCTTCACTGGTGCAGTTACCTTGCCTGTCAGCTGAGGACTTGTGTCCTGTGATAAGTGATGGGATCTATTATGCCACGCTTTTATCACGATAGTATTACTTTTACACTCTTCATCCTCTTTATTTGTCATCAGAGCAGCCTGTAGCATACAAAACAGCTGGGCTTTTTGCATGCTGGCCCTGGGGTGTTTGCGCATCGTCATGGTGTGCCGTAGCGCAGCATACGTTTCTGCAAACGCCATGTCACTGTGATGCCGTTTTTTCTATTTTTATGTCATGTTACAATCTCTGAAAAATGTCACCAAGTGTTTCAGCTGAAGAAGTCATCAAAAGACAAGCCCTTCCGTTGTAGGACAGCTGCCTGCCATTGCTGCTCCCTCCCCAGGGAGTAGAAGCATCTGTAGGGCTGCCTGCTGCAGACCTGTATCCCACTGGCTTTTCCAGGTGTCAGCCTTGTCCTGGTTTCCACTTCTAGAGGAATACAGGGGCATGCTGGGGGGATAAGAATTGGGCTCTTGAGTTTGTTTAAAATTACTCTGGACATGCTGGGGGCGAGAAGCAACAGCAGCAAAAGGCACCCACTTGCAAGAAATCTTTGTCTAGGCTGGCGGGGACTGTTGGCGGTTGTGTCTGTAGGTACAGATCTAATCTTTTATTCTAATCTGACAAATTTTTGAGGAGCTGATGGACTCCAGAGGTAATTTCTGCTCCTTCTTTGTAAAAAAAAAAAAAAACCAGTCTTCCTTGTGAGTGTGGTAGTTCCTGCCCTCCTTGTCCAGTGGTGTCGGGTAAAACAATTCTGACATGGTTAAACTGTTCATTTTTCCTTGCCTGGCTCTTGTAAGAAACGGAAAAGTCTTGGGTTGAATATTCAGCCGGAGACAGACCCAGCATGGGGACTTCATTGAGCTACTCGATGCTTGTCACAGTTAAAAGTGTCTGGAGATAGGCTGGCAAGGAGGACGGAGTAAGAAGCTGTGTTCTTCGCCTAGCAAGGTGGACTTTTGTGTAAGTCTAATTTAATTGGGAATTTAGGAGTGAAACTAACTCCCGGATGTTTACAGTATTACCTCCTTGCATAATAGGAATAGCATGTATTTCTTTCTGAATATAGCATATTATATATGAGCTCTTGCAAAGGGAAAAGATTTTATTTTACTGTAGATGAAACAATAACTGTACTTAGAAACCTCTAAGCGTAGACCACTTTGGGTGGTGTTTTACAACCGTATTCTTCACCGACTTCGTTCAGTTAAGTGCTCAAACCCTCAGATTACATGAAAATATAAAACTTTCATTTTAATATGTGACATCTTTTCCAAAGATTTCCTGGAGTCCCTGGCTTGTGGTAGCACCACATTATGCAGAGGTTATGTTACATCAATAATAGTTTCATTCTAATCTTAGCCATACAGAGTTTAGGGTCTAGAGAGTGTTTTACTGTTCTTTTACTTAATATTTAAATCATCTGGAAAACACATTTAAGTCTTTACATTGGTTGAACATCAGAAAAAATACACACTCTAAAAGACAGCGTAAGTGTTCTTCAGCGTGCAGCCCCGAGCGCTCAGGAATGACGTCCCACCTCAGCAGAGCCTCTGCGGTCAGCACGGGCTACATCAGAAACAGCTTAATAGTTTTAAAAATCCGGTCCACAAGTTCCAGATGATGAGAAATTCTCTTCACCCGGGAAGCTCCCAGACTGCCCTGTCTGCGTGTAGTTGCTCTAAGCTTCCTCTCTAAAAACTGGAGTACTATTAGAATTCAAAGAATAAGCCCACAGCACAGACACGTCTTTCTCTTTCTTTCTAAATAGAAATTGTAATTGAGAACCAGATAGAAGCAGATGTTATTTCTGGGGCATGGAAATAAAAAATCCCAGCCTTTTATTTTAAAGCTCGTGTGCCAGGGAATAGTAATTTCTCATGAGGACATAGAAGGGCGGTTTCAGGCTGACGTGTCTCCCAGCGCTTCGCTCTGCCTCTGCAGCTGACCTGCCCTGCTCACGGATAACTCTGGGGCTCCCAACATCAGAAGGGTATGAGCGAGTCCAGAGGAGGCCCTGGAGATGCTCCGAGGGCTGGAGCCCCTCTGCCCTGGGGACAGGCTGGGGGAGTGGGGGGGTTCAGCCTGGAGAAGGGAAGCTCCGGGGAGACCTCAGAGCCCCTTCCAGTGCCTGGGGGGCTACAGGAAAGCTGGGGGGGACTTTTGCCAAGGGCAGGGAGTGACAGGACAAGGGATGACGGGTTTAAATGGAAAGAGGGAGATTGAGATGGGACATCAGGAAGGAATTCTTCCTGGAGAGGGTGGGGAGCACTGGGACAGGTTGCCCAGAGAAGCTGTGGATGCCCCATCCCTGGGAGTGTCCAAGGCCAGGCTGGATGAGGCTTGGAGCACCCTGGGCTATGGAAGGTGTCCCTGCCCATGGCAGGGGGTGGCACTGGGTGGGCTTTAAGGTCCCTGCCCACCCAGACTGTTCTGTGTTTCTATGAATTGTAGTTTAAATTGCCTAATTCAGAGTTTCTGGCCATCTTGTTAGAGAAGTCCGTGCACCAGCAGGTACATCATACCCAGTCCAGTCGGGCAGTAACTTGTTGGTTGTCAATGGAGTGATTATACGTCTTGGAAATAGGTACTTTATACTTTGTGTGTGAACTTCACCTTTCCTTAGGGCTGCATTGCGACCAAAGATACGTTGTTATCAAATTTCATACATTGAATCCTCCAAAACTGTTCTAGTAATTTTTGTTAATTTATGAATTAGGAAGCTAAGAAAAACCTCAAATGAGATTTAATAAACTCTATTACCAGTACTTTGGCGGAAGATCAATTGAGTAATAGAAAAAGTAGAGCTTTGTTCATATATTCCCTTTCTTACTATCCTGGAAATGAGTTTGGAGGGTTGAGTGCGATGGAGACTGTGCTTCCAGCAGAAGAATTTGTTCTAATTGGCTGCTAATGGATCAGCTACTTTCCAAAGAAAGACTGAGAGCAGGCAGCCTTAAATTCTGCTAGGTGAAGCTGAATAATCATTTGGAGCGGAAATCCAGGGAGAAACGAAGCCTTGTCCCATTCCAACATAGCCCGAGAGTGCTAAAAAATGCAAGCAGTTTGTAGGTTTTGGTCATTTGACCCCATTTGGGATGGTCAGAAAATAGTACTGCTCCAGGTAAGTCACATCTCACCAGACCAAATCAGATTTTGTCTCTGAAAATGTGAAATTTAAAGAGTGACTTCTTGCTCTGCAAGTAGAGTGTTATTTTTTCATCTTAAAATAGGAATATTAAAGCTGGAAATCCACCAAAGGTTCATCCAGTTGTTGGGATTCATGATGGATAGATGCCTGGAAAAAATGCTGGGTATGAAATTAAACAGCTTTCTATTAAATGTTGGTATTTAGGGGAGAGTTCTGCAATGGGTTTTTTAGGAGGAAATCCAGGAAAGGGGACCCGGTCCTGGGCAAGGAGCTGGGAGTGAAACCAGGCCGTCTTGATACAGGGAGCTTGGGAAGAGCAGGTCTCTTCCTGGGATGCTCTCTGCCAGGTTTGGTGCAAAATGCAGGCGGGAGTAGCTGCAGGTCAGTGTAAGCACTACCTGTTGCTCTCGGGAGAACTGAAGAGCTCGCTGCTGGCTCGATACGGCCAGACAGGGCTGTGCTTTCCACCTGCTTTTTAAATGTCACGGTTGGTCATTTGTAACTTAATTTTCATTAGGTCTGTGACCCCAGGCGCTGACTCTCCTGGTGAGCATCCACGCACAGGACTGGGAACAAGCACGGGGCAGCGTTTGTCCTTTGTGGTCGGAGCTGGATCCCGGTGTCCCTTTCCGGGCAGGACCTGCGCAGAGGAGCCTTGCGCCTGTCCCCAGCCCTGGGCTTATCCCCAGCTCTTGAGCTGGAGAAATGGATGTGTTGCCCAGCACGGGGGCGAGGGAGCTTTGGGGAGCACTGTTTGTGTGAGAGGCTGTTGGATTACGTAGCGCGTTCCTCCATGGAATTATCCCGGAGTGATGATCAATACCGGTAGGGGTGTGCAGCAGCGGGATGTTTTTCTCCTTAAGTGCATCTTAGGTTATTCTAAAGGTCTTAAAGACATGAAAGATGGAATCCAGTTGGTTCCAAACAGTGAATAAGCTGTAAGTGGACCTGTAATGCGTTACGTCATACCCGTGTTGTTCATCACTTGCAGCAGCAACTTTAGGAGTTTATTTTAAGGTGTGAGAGAGATGGGAAGGCTTTGCTGTTGTCTCTTCTTTTGCTGAATTTCTCAGCATAGTTGTCTTAGATACCACCCCTTTTTTCTGTTTCTTTGGTGACTGTGACGGGGTGTCTCCACTTTCCTCTTTTCCCATTTGGAGCCTGACGTGTCGCAGTCCATCCCTGCTTCCTTCCCCTCTGCCAGGAGAATGCAGTTTTTCTTAACCTTTTAAAACGAGTAGAGCTCCTGAACTGTGAGTGTTTGGAGTCCACCTGCAATCTCTGGCTTTGTAAAATCCTTCCTGGTGATGAAATAACTTGGTTTTACCATTGCATGGGACATCTCTCATCTCTTCATTTTCTGCATCCCAATAGTTGACAGACTTTTGTTCTTCCATTATGCTCTGGTCAAACCTTCATCTGAAGACTGGGAGGTTGAGTTCCACAGGTCTCAGCCTCCTTTGCTCTGAGGTGGTTGGTAAGCCCAGCCTGGTTTCTGAACACACCTCATTACTCTGTGTATTCCCTTCCCCTGACCGACTGACCACCTGCCTTCAGTGGTCCTCTCCCCTCCCGGACTAGTTCTGCACTTGCCGTATCCTTATGGCCAACTCTGGGAGGCTCACAGCTTGTAATTCTGCAGCTTTTTATCTGACTCCTTTTGTCTGGGCTGAGCTACAAGAGCTACTTTTCCATATCTTAATCCTCATCTGTATAAATCAATCCTTTTTTTTTTGCTCACAGATAATATTATCCCCTGGCTGTCCCTGTTGAACGTGCCGCAGGTTTACTTGCATCTCCCTTAAGTAGCTTACATATAAAAATGAGGATCATTTTCTAGTAATTTCCTGGCTTACCCAATTAAAATTTAGTTGTTCCAGTAAATCAGCGTGAGGGTTATTTATAGCACAGTTAGCCGCAGAGTCTTGGAGCGGTGCGGTCCGCTCAAACTCATCCAGCTCCCTGACACCCTGGCTGGGAAAGGAGCGACCACACGCACCCGGCAGGAATGTGCTGCCCACAGAGGGACACTCGTGACTCGCTTGTGTTGCCGGCATCCGGGGCAGAAATGTATATATTCTCTGTTTGGAGATGCCTCGTCCTGGTCTCTCGTAGTGGAGGGCGCTGCAGAGAGGCATCAGTGGGCAGCAGCGCGATGTGCTGGGGGTTAGCAGGGAAACGTGCAGCCAAGCAAACCGTTCTCAGCTGCACGGATCCCTCTGGATGAAGCGCTGGGGCTGGCTGTCGCTTCCCTTTTGCCAAGAGACCTGGTTGGAAACCGACTTAAACACAGCCTAATGTAAAGAAGCGTGGCTCTGGCCCACAGATGTTTAAAGTGAATCATGCTGCTTGTCTTTATTTCTCAGCTGGGGTTAACTCCTGGACTCTGGAAAATAAAAATGGTCTTTTTATTGCTTTGGAGGCTGCATTGTTGAGCTGATGCCATGGATGCTTGGTGATGAATGCTGCAGCACCAAACAGCTGTCCGTGAGAGCAGTGCAATTGTGAGGCAATATGCAGCTTACCCCTCCAGTGCCACGATGGGATTGAATTGCAAATAGATAAACACAGCTTTGTGTTTCCTCCGTGTTTTCTGCGCAGGGGCTTCTCTTCCTGGTGATTTCCAACAGCTTAAAACTTCCAGAAGTGAGTAATGTGTAGGCTAAGCAGCACAACACTCCCAGCAATAGTCTTCCCTTCTGGATTTCTTATGCTAAATGTCCATCTGTTTTTTTGAAGGCCGTAGCATTAATGATAGACTGTGACAACTCAAAAGCAACGTAGCAATAACAATATTTCTAGTCATCAATTTAGGGCTTGGATTGGAAAAGCTTGGGAGTCCTAAAAACTAGGATGTTTCTAGGCTCTGTCAGCCCTCCTGATGCTTTTGGCCCTTGCCCAGGCTTCTCACAATGCCTGGCCTTTGAGGTGCTGTGCTTCGGCAGACCTTGGCGGAGGTGGGAATATATCCATAAGCATAAGGATGCAGAGTCCGGGGTTGATTGACTGAGACTTTTGATGGCATTAGTTGGGAATACTAATAGAGATGGATAGTTAATACAATTGAATGGATATTCTCATGAAAATCATTCTAGCGAATGTTTTTACTGTAGGCTAAAACATACTAAAATACATGAAATTCATGTTAACTTTTCAATTTCTTAGAGTTTCTCACCAGCAAACCTAAATCTAGGCTTCTTAGTGCAAAATGGTCCTTACTGAGAGCTGTTCATCGACTGCATGGGAATAAATCTGTTGTTTTGTCGCTTTTGGTTGTCATCGCCTAGACTCGGCTGTGCAGCAGGCGGTTAGCACTGCGGTCTTGTTTCTGGAGGTAGGTGTTAGGGAAGGTGGGACACAAGTGGTTAAGAAGATGGAGAAGATATAGGGAAAAGATATTATTTCAAACACTCTCCACACTTTCACCAGTGTGAAGCTTTCTCTAATCGGGCCTGTTTGTAGAAATGGCCGTGCGGAGCACCGTGAGAGAGATTTTACTGAAGGATTGAATGTGGAAGGTGTTGATCAGGACAATGGGACATGCTCCTAACGTGAATTAATGTGACTACAGTTCAGATTTTCAGCGTGAAGAGGGAGCAATCAAAGTGGTTTCACTCCACCATCGCTCTGCGTGGACGGACGCCTCTTTGGAAGGCGGGGTGCTAGCGATGGTACCATGAGAGCACCCAAGTTCTGTTTCTGCTACCCGGTGCGTATTTTGCTGTGGTCCAGTCCCCTTTGGGACAAAACCATCACCCTAACGAGGCCTTACTTCCCAACGGGCCATCTGTTCCTTGAACCCTCTGCATCCCGGTACTCAGGGCTGTCTCTCTGCTCCTTCTGAGACCGGCTGAGCTGGAACAGGCTGGTGTTGAGTCTTCCAGCCCTGAACCGGTGAGTAGCTTGCACTGCAGGACTGTTTTGGATGGACTTAATGAATGAGTCTATCTGGACAAGAAAAGACCCAAAAGACACACATGACAGCAAGTTAACAAACAGCTATTGAAGACAAAGGCCTTTTCCCAGCCTCAGACTGCATGTCTCTCCGGCTCCCTGTTCTTTTTGTGAAATGCCAGGGTTCTTTTCTCTCCCTCTCCCTTCCCGTTAAACTCCAGTTTTCTCTCCAAGACCTTCATTTAACTCACATAATGCTTTTAGGACATCTCCTGCAGTATTTTTTGCAGGCGGTGCGTGCACTGCAGATTAGTCCTGTTGATCAGCTTTCCCTAAGCGCGGTGGGAAATCTCTTTGCTGTTATTGCTTAACAAACAGAAATGAGAAACCTGGGAAGGTTTCACCTTTCTAATCTGTGTTCTGTGTGCCAGCCCCCTACGCCACACTCTGTTTGGGTGGATAGCCTGGGGTTGTGTACCAAGGGGCAGGTCTTGGAAACCTTCCTGTCCAGGTAGCAAATTAGATCCAAACGTGCCTGCAATCCTCTGGCCTTGTGAGTTTGAGGTGTATTTAATAATAATGTATGTAGAGGGTTTTTTTGCTGTATAATTCCCTTTGCCATTAAATGTTTACAGTGCTAGTGCTAGTACATCTGATACATATGGCAAAGAAGGCCAACGGCATCCT
>NW_010251327.1:0-366 GCF_000690775.1 Eurypyga helias
CGAGGAGCCCCAGCAGTGCTCGGGGCCAGGGGTACTCACTCTCACTGGGAGACACGGCGCGGTAGCGGGCGCTGAAGCCTGGGGCACCCACGCTGCTGTCGGAGACGAAGGTGACGCGCAGGTGGTTGGAGTTGGTGTTGAAGGTCGGGGGGGGCACGTTGCCACAAAATCTGGGAGCACGACAAAGGGTGACGCCGCTCACCCTCTCCCCGCTGCACCGCCATGCTTCCTGGGTGCGAGGGACCCTACCTGGCCGGGCTCCCCCGAGCTGGGGCAGGATTCGTGCCGCCGGCCCCTTGCTCTTCGTAGAGTTCCACGCGGTCGAAGAGGCAGGAGGCAGTGCCCTCCACGCTGAACGTCTCCATC
>NW_010251328.1:0-9730 GCF_000690775.1 Eurypyga helias
GGCGGTGGGGGAAGAGGAAACTCAAAGAAAAAGGTTATAGGATCCTGCTGTAATTCTATAGGAATCTTAAATCTCATTCTCTGGACAAATGTGATTCCTGTAGATATCAATATCTGAGTGAAGGTAGAAGAACTAGAGTAGCGGCTTGGATAGGCTTCGTCGATTAGAAAGCAGTGGTATCAATTTAAAACCATGATATATTTTGAAAGTGTACCTGAGACTCCTATTTTCTGCCAAAGAGAGTTTAGCATTATTTCAAATGTTCACCAAGAGGAGAAGAAAAAAGATATAAGGATATGGGGAGTCCAGTAATCATATTAATGTAGAATCTTATGTAAAGGAACATTTTAATTTAAGTCTCTTTCACAATCATTCCTTACATTGTGGCAACAAACTGTATACCTTTTCATCTCCTTTCAGTTTCTTTCCTTGTTGCTGGCTGTAATCACCTCCAGGACAAATGGAGTTATTAGAGCAGGCTTTTCATTCTTACTGGTATTATGTTTATATTTTAAAGAAATGGTTTTAAACTAGGAGTAGTAATGGATGAAAGAGCAAAGTTCAATACAAGGAGAAATAGCCAGGTAGGAGAGAAGAAGAAAGCTAAATGGGAGGGCAAAGATAAACTTATTTGTGCGAAAAGCCTTATGGATTATTTTTCATTCCTTCTTAGCCACAGATTAAGAAAATTAATGTTTTTAATTTTCTTTCCTCACTTCAGACTTTTAGTGCCTATGTAAGCACAGGGAATATTGCAAATCTAAGTAGGATACCTTGATTAAAAAACCCCAAACAAACAGAAAAAAACCACACACAAATAAAAACCCAACCTTTTTTCATTATCCTGATGGAATAATAATCTATTATCCATTTCCTGTATCCTGTCCTTGAGAGACCAGTTCTTAAACAAGATGTACAATTGTCTTTGGTTGAAACACCAGCATAAACAAGAATGTAAAGATACAAAATATCAAGGCTGAGAACAAATCCTATATATAAAAATGGTGCAGTAGAAGACATTGCTAGAAATCCTCATTTTAATTTCTCTTGACCTTTGCCACTTTTGAAAAACACATTCTAAATCCTCTTCCAGTTTTGCACCTGTGTAGTCACTCTGAAAGCACCAGGGCTGCCAGGCAGAGGGATATTACCTGACATACAACAGAGATCAGTAGCATGCTTTATACATGCATGGAGATCTAGATCAGAGCACAGTTGCATGTGATGGTACAGTAAATGTAGGGGAGTTTTTCATATAATTTTACTCCACAGGCTGAAGAGTGTGATTTTGCTTTATATTGGTTGTGTTGCTGGAGCAAATTAAACATGGAATGCAACCTAATTAGAAGAAATAATCATCCTAATGGAACTCTTCATTGTATAGAATCATAGAATGGTTAGGGTTGGAAGGGACCTTAAAGATCATCTAGTTCCAAAGATGTTTGTAGTTACAAACTCATCTGTTACTTAAACCTGAAACTGTGAAGAAAGAAATAACATAGAGGGTCCTTTTCCCAAAAGAACAGGATAACACAATATGGAACAAAGTGAAGTTTAACTTCTTTTTTTCTTTGTACAGGAGGACACAAATTAAAATACATAGGTATTTATTGCAAAAGACATCATTAACTGAAAGTGGGAGTTGCCTAGTGCTGCTCATCCAATTCTGGCTCAATTTAGACATCTTAAGTAGAGAATTAAAACAAAGCTTTTCATATCACAACATTACACTTATTTTTACATAAAGGTGTTCAGGGCATTAATTCTTTCCTTGCTGGCAAGAATATCTTTTACTTTTCTTAGAATCGTAATTCAATATTAAAGACTTCCAAAAAAGGATTTTGAAAACAACATGAGTTTTTCTATGAGCTGCAAAGATGGTTTAGTCTCATAAAAGATAATTAACTTGTGCTAATTCCCCATGGCCCGTGACAGTTATGACTTGACAGCAATATGTATTGGCCAATGAACATGTATTGTATTGTGTGATATTTATTTCTTTAGAAAAAATTTGCTTGTTAGAAATATCTGATCCATTGGGAATGATTCCCTGCTTTCTGGATGCGAATTTTTTTGGTTGGGAGTTTACATTTTTTCCTGTTACATAATAGTAAGAACATCTGCAGCTAGTTCTCTCATTGGTGAAAAGACATTGTAATTAAAAGACTGTCCTAATGAAGAAATGGACTAAGTTTATTTTTCTCATTTTAGCATCCTTTTCATGCTTAAGCCATACATTTTCCTCACAGAAGCATTTTCAGCTGCAGGAACTATAACAACAGGGATTTTTTTTTTTTCGTTCAAGAATCAGTCTTAGTTTTTGAAAACTAAGGGATTTTCAGAATGATTTTTCTTTTCAGAATTTGTCTGAAACATGAAAACAATCTCTCTTCCCATCTCAAAATCTTACCATAATGGTATTTTAAGATTCTTTCTTTTTCAGTTGTTTACAACGAGGGAGAGGAGTGGAGAAGAAATTGTCTGAAAATGGCATCTCATGGTACTTTGCAGGTGATGGCAGGTACATGTCAGGAAGCTCATACTCAGCCCAGTGGAAACCAGTCCTTGGCAGGGATGTTCTGTACTTACACGTCATGTATAGAACAGCAACACAGGATTTCCCACACTAGATCAAGCCACTGGCCTGTCAAGCCCCAGCCTACAGCAGCAGCCAGCACGTGGTAGGTCAGGGCAAAGGTATACAACACAAATTCCCAGGAACATGGGATGGTCTTGTGGAGTCATCACCCAGCTGCCTTCCCCTCCATCACTGAAAGAGCTTTTCTAAAGCTAAGGCATTTCATAACTTATAGTACATTTTTGTACACATCATCTAGTGGAAGGTGTCCCTGCCCATGGCAGGGGGGTTGGAACTAGATGATCTTTAAGGTCCCTTCCAACCCTAACCGTTCTATGATTCTATGATTCTATGGTCAAGCAACTTGCCAAGGATTTTTATGGATTCATAGTTAACGCCCGCTCACCATTACAGCTGTCCCATAACTTAGTCTGAATAAAAAGGTGCTGTGAAGTACTATGAGTGAGTCTTCATGGTTTTTAAGCTGTAAAATACCTGTTTTACACTAAAGGAGAGATGAACAGTAAGCTTCAATGAAATGCAACAATTTCTTTCCCCCTCTGGCAGCTCACACCATACAGCATGATGACAGAGGAAATGACAACTGAGTCACTAAAGCAACATTATTGGAATTGACAGACTGACACAGTCATATTTGACTATAAAGATGCAGTCTAAGTGCATCTGGCTGGGCTGGAGTTGATGAATTTAGGTTCCTGCAGGCCCACATCTGGTTACATTCTAATTTAAATTCCAGTAAGGGTATTGATTCAGTTTGTATAAGAACTCAGGTGAAATTGGGTGGTCTTTACAAAGTAAATTTTTACCTGAACCATGCTATAAGTGACTGCTCATCCCACAAATAATTTTTTATGCCATCGCTTATAGAATATGGTTATGCCCATTACAGGTATTTCTAGATCTCTAGAGATTAAATGTTCTGCCATACTAATTTCAAAGATTTATAACCCATGACTGTTTTATGGCCCAGCTTAAATAGTTGCCCTCTGTAAAAAAAAAAAAAAAAAAAGCAACCTGTACCTTGAACAGTATGAATATTATGAGCTTTTTCACAGAGGTTTACAGAGTATGTGCCTCAGTGCTTCACACTAGGTATCAGCTGACAATTCACTGAGATAGATCTTAGAGTCCCCAGAGAGGGGGAAAAAAACATAGCAAATTGCAATAACCTGTACAAAGAGGCTTCTTCTGTCCCACTGTATAGTGACAGATCAACAGTGCAGTTCCAAACACAGAAAAAGTCACCTTAATACTTGCATGCCTCTGCAACTTTTCCTTTCATTGCAATTGTGAAAGTCTGGTTAAAAATTAAACAAGTAGGTAAACCGCTAAAAAATGGTAGTTTCAACAGGTAAAAGGAACTGAGATAGTGTAAGAACTGCGTAGAGCAATAGTTCTTTCCTCAAACACAGCTTGTTCTAATGCCGCTGTCAAATGCATTTTTCCCACAGTGTATTTCTGATGGGTGCCTACAATTAGCAACTTTTCTTGGTAAAAGTATTATGGCAGAGAGCTCTATAACGAGGGGAGGAAAAAGGAATGTACCTATTCGCGCCCTCCCATTTTTGGGCAGGGAAGCTTTGTGTCTATGCACTTGATTTACATTTCAGGTCATTCTCCCAGGAACCAATAATTGTTCTAGTACTCTCAGAGCACATGTAGAAACCCGGGGACCACAGAAAAAAGCTAAGGGGCAGAGGACAGTGTCTGAACAAAGGTGATCACGAGGAACTAAATTCCGCAATGTTTTTCCTATTTGAACACAAATGGCACAGAAAATTGTGATGAGAAACAAGGCCAGCATGCCCAGGTTGAAGCAGTTAGGGAAAAACAACAGAAGTTTTAAGCTGAATGAATATACTGAAAGTTACAGAAGATCCATTTCAGGCTTTTCTTAATAGTAAATAACTACAGAAGTGCATTGACAGATTCTATGTTCAATCCTGTTATCAAGGAAATGGCTTTATGAAGTGGCTCCTTCACACATCTTTGAAAGTCTAATTTGAAGTGTAACCTGTCATGATGCATACTGCCAGACAGGCAGATCCAAATCTCATTTACGTCCAGGTGCAGGGTTTCAAGATAAAAATTGTAATCCTTAAACAAGGTTGGAATTAAACTCTAGAGAAAAGAAAGTGGGAAGATGACAGAAGACAAACTCAGTAGCAGAGGGTAGGTTTGCAGGTGTTCCTGTGGCTTCATTTCCCTATGGACATTGACTATTTGCAGAGCACAAAGGTTATAATGAAGCAAAGCAATTGCAGTGAATTACTGTGAAAAAAACCAATTACATTAACTGGAGAGAGGATTTGGCACCAAGCTCATATCTAGCTGCGCTGGAAAGCACTCACACAGAATGGTACAGGAACTTAACTTTGACTTTGCCCTTTCTGAGTAGATGTGCTATAATGTGTGTTATTACCACTAGTATTAATAAGCTAAGGAATATTTGAAAACTGTATTTTGCATGACAAACACACTTTTAACCTGGGCTGCACAATGCTACGGTACTACCGTACATCAGCTCTTTAATGAAAGATCTGGTGACAATTGTTAAGACGAGGAATTTGTAGTAGCCTTTTTAACTCCTCATCAGGTAAAACTCAGTGAATACCTAAAAGTTTTTATTACACTCTTTATGGACTTGTCAGCATGCATAGCGGGCATCCTGAGGGCAAGACTACTGACATCTAACAGCAAATTTAAGATCAAAGAGAGTAAAACAGGTCAATAAAAAATGTTGATGCATAGAGAGTTTTGGGGGGTTGGTTTGTTTGTTTTTTAATTACTAGTTGTTACCTGTTATGCTCCTGAACTTCCAAGACTCTTAAAAAAGCCAGTGAACTAAGCTACAAGTGTCAAAACAAACATGGCAACTTCTTTGTGCTTCAGCTATTTCCCACAGGCAACTCCCTTTAACAACTCAGCATTTTTACTGAAATACTGTCACATGCCACCAGAAAAACAGAGGTGTCCCAAAACTGACAGGCTGCTAAAGAAGCTGTGTCTAACTTAATGAGTTCAATGATATGGAGTCTTAAGCACAACTTAAACTTTACTGGGACTCTAGAACCCGCAGGACTGGAGATGTCTGCCCTCCACAGAAAAATTATGACATGACCCACATCCCTCTTAGGACTCCAATGACAGATAAAACCAGGCCAGTAGAAACACTGAGGACAGCCAGGTCCTGCAGTAGGTAATAGAAACATAAGAGTATGTTAGACACTGGAGCATTATTGTTTGCATGGCTGAGAGCTGGCATCTTCTTTTGAAGAACTTTAGAAAGGAACACTTAGAAATACATATATCTCTAAACCAAATAATTCCTGCTTACCCTCAGTATGTTAAAAAATTGGAAAATTTTCCATTGAACTTTCTGGGATTCTTCAGAAGACACAAAGTGACTGCAAGTCTGACTATTCCTTGAAAATTAAGAACACTATGGATTCCAAGTACAGATACCTTTGAAAACCTTTCTTTGATGTGTCTTGTCTTTTCTGAAAAGTTGCCTAGGGGCTTTCCAAGCACACTCTAAAGGTAATGTGTTGTAATGCAGACAAATGAGTTGTATATGCTTATACACAACTGGATTGGCACATGCTCTTATGCTGACAGTGTGCACAGGTGGTTAGGCAGATGCAAAGTTCTCACCTCCCCTGTAGGAAGGCTGCACTGACTCTCCTGTCAAATCTGCTGTTCTCAGAAATATGCAGGCAGGCTCACACACCCTGGGAATGACCAGAGACATGGTTTCATTTGTGTCGGCATAGGAACAAACGAAAACAAACCCAACATCTTCTTTTTGAACAGCCCAGTCACAGACACCTCCTTACTTGGTGGAGGTTGTATTATCGTTTGATCTTTGTTACAGTGAGTCCCTTGGGGGAATAGTTTTGCCAGTAGACAACTGCAGGAAGCTCAATTGCCACAAGAAAATCAGTATATTACATGCCATGCAAAAAGTTTAGTCACTCAAGGCAAATTCTACAGGGGTTTGAGGTCAACGCACACAATTAAAAATTAACCATCACTGCATTAAGGCTGCCACATTTCTTAGATGACAGTGATGCTTCAGGGTTTAACAGACATTTGTTTCTCATTTCTAATGGTTATTACTAGCCATGTAGCATTCACCAAAATCACAGAGATGTAGAAATGCACAGCAAACAGTAGTTCAGAGCACTACGGAAAAATCACAACCAAAAGAAACTGAAGACAGACTTTTTAGGCTATTCCCTCTTCGCTCAGCCAGCTAAGAAAAACAGCAGCTCCAAGTGACAAGGCAGGTGAAAAGCTTGCAGAGCTCCTCAGAATGGCCTATTATCACCTCAGCAACCCTCAGGCACACATATTTGATAGGCAAAAGTGAAAAAGAAACAACTCTTGATGCCTGGGGCAAAAACATTTTTAGGGGGAAAAAAGAAAAAGAAAAGATAAACAAGTTGTGGTATATAAAATCTGCAGGCACTTTGACTATAGTGATTAGTGTAGGAAAATTAGATGAGACAGAAACAGAAAACAATATGGATCATCATAAGGAAGAGGAGGATTTAACAAGGATCCTGTAACCCAGGTGGCTCAAGGTGTTCCCCCAAGGTGATGACACCTTTGTGAAAATAAGAAAATAATTCTGCAGCTGTTCAGTGCAGCCCCTTCTCTGGGCAAGCTGAAAGAAAGTTTTCAGCAGAGTAAAGAAGCAAACATATTTTAGCAATGGAGGTGATGTTTGAGGACTTGACAGGAAGTCCTCAAGGGATGCTAAGTCCCCAGTGACGAAGTGTCAATTTGCTGCTTTTCTAAGCAGCAGTGGGCTTCCTCCACAAGCACTTTGGAAACCCTTCTTTCCAGAAAGCAGCACAGACAAGTGGTTCAGTTATGAGACATTCCTTGAAGAATCACAATGCAATGGGGTATTTTTTGAATTCATCTCCCAGGTACTCTAGCAAGAATGATCCATGCAGTATGTATGGAGTGAGGAAAGAAGTATATCACAGGATGCAGAGATATCTGAGCCACTGTTAAATTAACTTATCTCAGGAACCAGAAGTGGTCTACCCTCAGCAGCATACTAACTTACCTTGCTGATGCACCTAATGATGTAATGAGATCAACAAGATTCAGTCCTTGTAATCTGCAGCAGAATCAAAGTGGCTGAAAAAAACCCAGACCAAAAAGAACCCCAAATACCTAACATTTGAATTTATCTAATCATCTCAGTTGTCTTTGGCCCAGGCAGCAAAAGAAATGGTGATGACTAATATTCAATTGATGGGTTGAACAAAGTTCTTATACTCGGTATGTCTTTGCCTACTGAAATCTTAAGTTAACATCCTTGAACAGAGATGGCCAAACAGGACACATGCCCAACTAATGCCCTGCTGAAATTTTCAGCCTATTGAAATAATCACCTATCACAACTTGTGCTAATGTGCTGAGCTGAGAAAGAGAGTGCTACATTATTGCAGCCTTCCAGTACCTGAAAGGGCCTACAAGGAAGCTGGGAGGGAACTTTTTACAAGGGCCTGTAGTGACAGGGTAAGGGGTAACAGTTTAAATTGAAAGTGGGGAGGTTTAGATTAGATATCAGGAAGAAGTTCTTCCCAGAGAGGGTGGTGAGGCACTGGATCAGGTTGCCCAGAGAAGCTGTGGATGCCCCATCCATGGAAGTGTCCAAGGCCAGGCTGGATGAGGCTTTGAGCAACCTGGTCTAGTGGAAGGTGTCCCTGCCCATGGCAGGGGGGTTGGAACTGGATGGTCTTTAAGGTCCCTTCCAACCCAAACCATTCTATGATTCTATGAGCTAACACACCTACTGTTTAGCCTTTCATGATCCTGGTAAGTTATTGAAGATACAATGTAGGCAGCTGTTGACAGTAATGGCACTGTGAGTTATGGTTAAATCTACCACCAAACATAAACCAGGATTCTAAATTGTGTGATCAAATTAAACACCGTTGTATGAATCTTGAAACTGTGCTTAGTTACAAACAGGGAGACAGGGAACAGATGTCCTCTGGGAGATGAGATATATCAGGTAACTTATTCTTCAGCTATTCAATTCATTTTTCCACAGCACAACCCAAAAAAGAAATACTGCTTCATGAGTTCAGCTAGCTGATTGACAGGTTTTTGGAGGGCACCCCATTGTGCAGGGCAGACATGCCCTTAATCACAATAGAGACAATAAGCAAGGAAGAATACCTGGTGACACTTGACAGCCTCACATTGTTTTGAATTTTTTACTAGATTTGAGAAAGGAGCCAGAATGCCTGCAAAGTAAATTTTCATACAGGAAAGGACAGAAAAAGAGTATGTGGTGATGCCAAGATCTGTTTAGCACCTTAACAAAAAGATGTTAATCGCTTGCAGTCATCTCTGTCTTCAAAGGATTGGATGATGATTACCCCTGTAAGAAAAATTAACCTGCAAACATGACACTGTATATATACCAGCAAATAACACCAGATACCCTGGAATAGGCTGATAATTAACCAGTGAGGTGACTGCTGCAAGCAATTCTCAAGAGTTTAGAAATTATGTCTTCAAATAAAAGCTGGCACTCAAAATAATTGTTCTGACAATGTACCAGCTGCCCACACAAATTATTTGGTTAGTGCAGGAGGACTATGGCTCCAGTGTGCCTGTGGCCACCTTCAGGTCAAAGCCCAAATCTCCTTGAGCAAGGAAAACCTGAGTGGAGCAGATAAGCCTCCTGCAAGTAGACTGAAGCCCACAGAACTTGGATAGTACAGAACAGATCCCGAAATTAACAGAAATTCTCATGGTTGACAGTTATTGGGAAGAAGTGATTGATTAATTCATCACACAAAAGAAGTGAAATTAATTAAGAAACTTTATTGAACCTCTACCCACAATATTTACCCTGCTTATTACTCACATTTATTTAGCAACTAGTCCAAAAATACATAGCTAAGGACCAAAATGTGGCTATACCTGATTTTCCAATGTTTTCACTTGTTAACTAATACACCAATATATACTTCTAATCCCTTGTTTTGTCTAAATTTTCTTACAGTTTAAAACATCTAGCAACACTTGTGGTATGAAAATCACGATGGGATGCTCTCTCAGGCAAAAGGGAATTAATCAGAATCATAGAATCACAGA
>NW_010251329.1:0-307 GCF_000690775.1 Eurypyga helias
ATTCTCAGTGGAAGAGTTTTTTTTTTAAAAATAAACCAAACCTGATACTTTTGGGTGGGTGGGGGCACAGCCTGCCTTCACCCCGCTGTGGCCTTGGGGGTCACGGTCCCCCCGCTTTCACCCCGTCCTCCCAGGCCCCACCACCGTGGCTGTCCCAGGGGAGTTTTTTTTTTAAAAATAAACCAAACCTGATACTTTTGGGTGGGTGGGGGCACAGCCTGCCTTCACCCCGCTGTGGCCTTGGGGGTCACGGTCCCCCCGCTTTCACCCCGTCCTCCCAGGCCCCACCACCGTGGCTGTCCCAGGG
>NW_010251330.1:0-1271 GCF_000690775.1 Eurypyga helias
CCCCCCAGCACCAAGCTCCAGCACTACCCACCCTGCAGCCTCTTAGGGCTTCTGAGGATTTTATCCCAGCGGGAACATTCCCACAGGGACCTGCACAGGGAGCGTCGCCGCCTTCCCCTCCTCGCTCAGTCCCCGCGTACGTAGACCGCGAAGCGCTCCGGAGCGAGAGGAGCCGCGGGCGGAAGGCGGGATATTAATATCTTCACCTGCTGCTGCCGCCCAAAGAAACGAAGAGACGGGTGGCAGGAAACGAGGACTTCAAAAATAGACACCTTTAATGTCAACCCCCCTCGGGGAGTCGCCACAGCGCCGCGGGGACCCACTCCCGGCATCGCCCTGTGCTTGGCGTGCGCGGTGGAGGAGGAAATATGCCGAGATATCCAAGAAACGTTCCCGTAGTTACTCTTTATGCCCTCGGCAGAAGAGCCAGAGGGGAAAAAACCACACCTGACCCAAGGATATGCTGAAAGAATGGTCAAATCCATCCATTTGCAGCTCCTCCGTACCCGCTCCGGCTGCGGTTTTCCTTCCCCGCCGTAATTCGCTGCCTCCGAGGCTTTGCGTGGGATCCATGGGATGGGAATGGCAATATTTCTTATCACGTAGAACTCTATCTGCATTCCTTAAAAACTCTTACATAGATTAAACATCTCTTCTGGTGAAACTCATGGTCTGGGTTGGATTTGACTGGGATTGGGATAATGCAGAAGTTGCGCCCGAGGGAGAGGAATACCGAAGGGTGTGCTTCCTCGCTGACGCTCAACGCTGCTCCAAAGTCCGGAGCAGGCTCGGTTGAGCGCCAAACCAAAGAAAAATAGCACCAGGAGCCTTGAAAAATCAGCACCTTGACGCTCCACAGCTCCCGGCGCTGGAAACCGGCACGTTACTCATCCAGGGAGAGGAGGCCACGGGGCGAAACGGCTGGTTTCTACCTCAAAAATCGCGAACTTGGGTCGCGACGCTGCGATAACCAACTCCGCTCCCTCCTTGCTCTGGTCAAGGGGCCTCAAACCCCCTGAGAGATGGTTTTTTTGACTGCTAAAAATTGGGATCTGGGCTTTGAGCCCGTTATTGCTGAATCTTGACAGTTCCCGAGTAACAGTCTGGTGTAGGAACACTGGGATAAAGGTGCGAAGCGAGTTTACGGCAAGGTTTGCGGGGCAGAGGGTTTTCCCAACGTGTCTTCACCCCCCGCGGGTTTCTTTTCCTTTGATACGGCTGCAACATCCTCATCTTTAGGAAGAGAAACTCATGGGTTCTGACAGAAGATG
>NW_010251330.1:1589-1946 GCF_000690775.1 Eurypyga helias
ACCCCGGTCCAATAGCCGCCTCCAGGGAGAGGATCCGGGCTCAACGGCCGCCTCCGGGAGAGGATCCGGACTCAACGGCTGCCCTACATGCAAGAGCGGCGGATGCAAGCCAGCATCTCTCCATCTCTCATCTCCGGTGCTCCGCCCTCCGAAGGTTTGTGTCTCCGGTTCCTCGTTGCCGCAGAGACGCTTGATCCTTGGCGTCCCTCTTGCTCTGCCAGGCACAGGGCTCCCTCGGCCGCTCTCGGGTTACTGGGCTGGCTGGATGTGTCCCGTAGGTGCAATTCCAGCCAGGCTTAAAAAGGCAGCAAAACAGCCCAAAGACCGGCGAGGAGGAGGAGGAGGAGGGAGGAAGAG
>NW_010251331.1:0-491 GCF_000690775.1 Eurypyga helias
CAGGGGCTCTCCACCGCTGCACCGGGCTCTGGAGCCAGGGACAGCGCCACGGTCAGCGGCTGCGCGCGGGAAGGACGGGGCTGGGTGCGCGTCAGCGCTGGGGGAATCCGGGAGTGCGCCCGTGGCCCGGCCGCGAGGAAACGAATTTAGAGAAGTGCTGAGCAGGAGGGAAGGAGGGATCCCAGCAGAGACACGGGGAAGTTCACTGGTGCCTGCTGACTTCCCCCACCCGGGCTTGGCTCTCGCCCTGTGTGACTCTCCGAGCGAGAGGGCTCTGCGTAGGGACTCAGCCACGGTCTTTTTCCCCTTTAGCAGGGATGTGAGTCTCGGCCATGATATTTTTCCCCTTTAGCAGGGATGTGAGTGTCTCTCCTGCAGTGAGTAACAGAGGGTCAGAGAAGAAAGCTGGAAGCACTTTGTGAGGCCGAGAGCTTCTCTAGGCTCCGGGGGAAATGAAGGTGCAGCAGCAGCAGTGTGTCTGCGTGAAGAGA
>NW_010251331.1:524-1944 GCF_000690775.1 Eurypyga helias
CTGTACAGCCTCTGAAGAAGACATGAGCAGAAACAATATTGAACTGAAATGGGTCACAACAAGAAAGCTGTATTCCAGGTCGGGTGACTTTATTGAATTCCGGTGTAAGAGAGGGTATTTGGAAGACCCAGCATCTTCCCCCTTCAGAACACAGTGTGTGGAAGGGACATTGGCATATCCGCAGTGCAAGCCGGGAAGTAAGTAATCTCCGCGCGTGCCACAGCTTAGACACTGTGTTGTTGCGTGGTTGGTGCTGAAGCCAAGGGGAAAGCCTTTTGCTCCCCTGGGGAAGCAGCTGGGGAGGCAGTAGCAGGTGCCAGGGTGTGGGATCGCCCTGTAACCTGGAGGCGTAGTGAGGTACAGTGCCCCCAGGATGCAGGTGACCCGCACACCCGAGCCGGAGGGACTGCTGGGGAAAGGGCCCTCAGGGCTCCCAGCCGGTACCAAGGCTTTCAGAGCACCAGTTGTCCCACGAGATGTCTAGAGGCAAAGAGTGACGTATCTTTTGCAGAGAACTGTACGGTGAGTGGGAGGATTATGGAAAGGAACAACATTCAGCAGCAGTCATCAAGCTGGTCGAGCACTTCCACCTATTACTCTGGGGACTACATCTTCTTTAAATGCAAACGGTGGTACCGACAAGTGTCACGCCCTGAGAAATTTAGAGCGAAGTGCCTGGATGGAATGATCAACTACCCGACATGCGAATGTAAGTGGTGGGTGCCAAGGACATGGTGGGAGGGCGGTGGGGGGCGGGGAGCTGTAGGAGGAAGCTTTTTTGGAGTTGCCTGTCACCTGCTCTGAGGAACCACCGTGGTGTGTCAGGCTCGGTCTTCATGCCTTTTCCCCTTATTTCTCTTTACGCTGCAGGAATATTTGCATAAGTAAGTGGAAATGGCACGGAGGAGGCCAGCAGCGGCCCCGCCAGATCCCTCAACCGGCCCGGTGCTTTGAGCTCAGTCTCTCCTGGCATTTCCCATTTCACTGTGCTTTGTTTGCAGCTTAGCCAATGATGTCTGTCCTGTAATTTGTTGTGGTTTGTTGTTTTGGGGTTGGCTTGGGTTTTCATATTCTGTAATGATTGTGTTTACATTTATCCACAGTTTATCCAGTTTTGTAAATGTATTTACAGTTTGTAAATGTGTTTACACTTTATCCATCTGAATGGTTGTGCTTTCATTTTATCCATTCTGTACTGATCTCACTCTTATTTTATTAACTCTTGTGTTGTGTAATAGGCTGGCTTGGGTGGCATACTGAGCCAAGAATTAAAGTCCACCGGTAATGTGATCATCAGCAAATAGAGTCTGTTTGGCTTTGTCTGCTCCTAGCTGCTTCTCCGTGCCCTGACCCGGCAACTACCCTGGGGTCATGGGAGAGGAGAGTGTCCTGACTGCCTGATCAGGATGAGCAAGTGAGT
>NW_010251332.1:0-204 GCF_000690775.1 Eurypyga helias
CTTTTTCCCGCTGGGGCGAATGTCACCTTGCGGCTGCGGGGCCTCGCGCTCCGATGCTTCCTTCCAGCTCCCACCTCGGCTTTGTTCGGAGTATTAACCCAACCGGGCTGGCGGTCTCGAGAATAAACCTCCAGACTGCGGAGCAGCTCCGGTTCCCAGCCCCGATTCCCCAGCTCCGGTGCTGCCAGCTCGAGGAGACCCTCA
>NW_010251332.1:355-630 GCF_000690775.1 Eurypyga helias
TTCTTAAAGTTTTTGTCTTGTTAAGCAAGGAAATAGAGTGCCAAATAGGCTTTGTTAAGTGGCAGTCTAATTAATAATTTAAAATCTTGTAGCTGTCTTTCATTAGAATTTATCTGTACATCAACCACAAAATCAGTCAAACACACTCATTTATAAGTTAATGCCATTCCTGAATAATTCAACAGGCAGTTAGAGGAGGCCTCCATCCCAGCAAGAGCCTCTCCGCTCCCCGGCTCCCCGTGCCCAGGTGTCCCTGCTCCAGGGGCTCCTGGTCC
>NW_010251333.1:0-4878 GCF_000690775.1 Eurypyga helias
AATAATAATAAATAAAACTAAATAAAATAACGGTACCAATAATAAGAACAATACTAATATTGCCACTAATACTATGTAATGAAAATAGTGGAGAAGAAAACAAATGATACAGCTGCTAACCAGCCAGAGCCTGTGACCCAAGAGCCTTCCCCCTGGCCCAACCCCCAACTTACAGGCTGAGCATGAGACTTTATGGCATGAAATACCCCTTTGGCCAGTGTGGGTCAGCTCTCTGGGCTGTGGACAGAGATAAGGAACTGGGACAGGATAACAACACAGGGACAGGATAAGGAACTGAAAAAAGTCCTTGAGTTGACGTAATCATTCCTTAGCAACAACTAAAACATGTGTGTTATCAATATTATTCTCAGCACAGCCAGAACATCGTGCATACTGGCTGCTGTGAGGAAAACTAACTTTATCCCAATAAAAACCAGCACGGCATGAGATCTCCAGAGCCTAGGAGCGCGGTAACTCGGAAGCGCTTTCAGATCACAAGGCAGCGCCAGGCGAAGGGCGTACCTCAGAGGAAGTTCTTGCCAGTCAGTGGGTTTGGTGATGGGAAGGGGCAGTTGGTATCAGTCACCTCTTGAAGGAGCTGATGGGCCAGTTTCAAGCTTCACACTCGTGAAGGGCGAGTGGGGTTTGTGAGGGCTGTGGCAGTTGTTACGGGGTGACGTCCGGGCCTTGCCAGGAGGCAGACGGTCGGCAGGGTAGCGACGACAGGTCCCAGGCTGGGTCTCCACCTCGGCTGGGGAATACTTCATCAGGGCTGTTAAGTTACTCTCTCGGTCATTCGACGAGCGGTTAATCCTTAAATCCTCTTTTCCCTCAGAAAAATGGAATTGAGAAGAACCTGGGTATTGGCAAGATCTCCCCCTTTGAAGAGAAGATGGTTGCTGAGGCCATGTCTGAGCTGAAGGCTTCGATTAAGAAAGGGGAGGAGTTTGCGAAGAACTTCAAGTGAAGAGTTGATGATGGAGAGGAATTAACAACTTCCTTAATTTATTAAGGCATCATGTCACTTTACAGCTTCTGACTCAAAGCTCGGGCTTTGATTGAAGTCTGCCTGTGTTAGCTTAATGACTGTTGCCAGCGCTGAGTCTAATCATCAATAAAACGGCCTCGTTTTTTCAGTGTACCCTCCGGGGTGGTCCTGATGCGCCTTCCTTTCGCAGGCAGGAGCGGCAGGTCGGGGAGGTCGCCCGTTTCCCTGGTCTCTCCGAGTGGGCGAGCCGGTTGCCGCGTGGCGCCTGGCTTGGGGCGCTCCTTCGGCGCGGGAGCTGGGAAGCCAGGTGTGGTGGGATGAGGCCGGGACGGGGAAGCTCGGGAGAGGGATAACGGCATGAAGCGATCCAAGAGGCGTTTCTTCAGGAGGTGGCGTTGCCTGTTGCCTTGTGTTGCCCGAATCTCACAGAATTTGATTTTAAGAGTTAGCAGGAAGGACGGGGAGGCTCGGGAGAGGGATAATGGCATGAAGCGATCCAAGAGGGGTTTCTTCAAGAGGTGGCGTTGCCTGTTACCTTGTGTTGCCCGAATCTCACGGAATTTGATTTTAAGAGTTAGCAGGAGAGCAGGGTGGTTGAAATGTCAGTCCTGCTCTAAAAATAATTAAAATGCCATGAGTGGCTGCTTTCTGGTCGGGAGCAGAAGCCTTGATTTAGCATCTCGGTGAGTTTTTTACATCCATCCTCTTGGGAATAGAAATAAAGTCTGCAAGCAAACGGGGATGCCGAGTTCCCTCGCCGACTTGTTTGAAGGGGAGCTTTAATGAAGGAAGCTGTTAATTGGCTCATCCTCCTGCTCCGTGGGCTGCTCACCCTGTGGCTTTGAACTGCTCTGATCCGTGTGGGATGGATTCCCAGCCGAGCAGACTCTGTTTTGCTGAGGTGTGGGAGGTGCCGGAGCCCAGCAGCACCTCTGGAAGAACTCGGGGTTGGCTTGAGCGGGGGAGCCTGGGGTGGAAGCTTCTCGTAAGGAAGATACCTACAGGTAGTAGATGCTGTCTGGTCACTGCCTTTTTTTCTTCCTCTCTTCCTGTATTCGAACTCTTCAGCTATCTGAGCCGAGCAGACTCTGTTTTGCTGAGGTGTGGGAGGTGCCGGAGCCCAGCAGCACCTCTGGAAGAACTCGGGGTTGGCTTGAGCGGGGGAGCCTGGGGTGGAAGCTTCTCGTAAGGAAGATACCTACAGGTAGTAGATGCTGTCTGGTCACTGCCTTTTTTTCTTCCTCTCTTCCTGTATTCGAACTCTTCAGCTATCTGAAATAGTTCGTCGTTCTGAACCGGATCACGCAGTTGCGACGCTGAAGATGCGCCGAGAGTAAAGCGCTTGGCTCTTCCCCTGCCCTGAGGAGCCCGTAGGCCGAGAGGACAGCCAGCAGAGTTGTAGGCACTGCTCCCTGCAGGAATCCAGCGTATTAAGGCCTGGTTCCGTTATGGAAACGGTAATGAAATCGCCTGGGCAGCCATTGCTCAGCAGGCTTGGAACACGGTGGTATTAACAGAAGTAAAGATTAATGAATTAAAGATGGTGTTGGAGGGGGCAGGGGAGGGTGTCACAGCCGGAGGATGCGGAGGTCTGGTCAGTCACTCCTAGTAACTAACGGCACGCACAGTGAGCGGAAAGTGCGCGGCAGGCCGCTGGAAAGTGGACGAAAGGGTCTTGCAGGCCTGTTGGGGATTTTTGCATCCAGAAATGGGCAGCAGGGATGATGTAAAAACTGTGTGTCCGCCTGCTAGAGCTGGGGTCTGCGCCTGTATGCCCAGGGGTTCCAGGAGAACGGCTGCACGAAGGCACCGAGCTGGGGGTGGCAGGGAAAGCCTCGTCTTGCGCCGGGAAGGAAGTGCCGTGCGCTCGTTCCGGTCCTGCTGTTCTACCGGCGGCACACAGGGCGGATTTCCGAGGGTTGGAGGTCTTTAAACTTGGGGCTCATGGTGTGGCTTAGGTTGTTCTTTCCCATGTGTCAGCAGTCCGCATCCAGCCAAGGGAATTGCATGGGCAAGCAGAAAACGTCGCTTACACGAGAAGGGACTTGGGGACAGCATGGGCAAGTGGATGTGGAGGAGGATTATTTCCCAGCACCTGCTGACTCCGATTCTTCAGGGTCTCCTTCAAATCCCCTTAACGGTAGCAATGTCCCTTTCCTTTCTGCCCTGTTCAGCTTTCAGGTTTTGTGGGTTTTTTCCCCGATCCCACACCTCATGCTCGGAGTCGCAACCATTCCCAGTGCCTGGAAACCTGTTCTCCGTTAGGGAAGGGAAATGAGACGCCCGTCTTGCGGCTTTCCGTGGTGAAAGGCAGAGACCAGGAGGACATTGGATGAAGGCGAGAAATGAACTTGGCGGAACGTGCCGTCCCCTTGGCCAAACGCTGCCGTGATGGGCAACCTCAGCGCCACGGAGACTGCAGGTGGTTTGCGGAGGTAAGCGAGGGACATCCCACCCCTTCTCTCCCAAGGGATTCCCCAGAGGAGGAAAGGAACTGGGGCGAACCCTCCTCGGGAGAGGCAGGAATTAGCTGGGTGTTCCTGGTGCTTTGCCCTGGAAGCTGTTTCCTGGCGCTCTCTGACAGACACAACCTTCACCCTCCGCCCTGTGAGCTGCTGCTCTCTGAGTCACGGCGCCGGTGCCGGCAGCCTTCGGTTCCTACCTCCCGTGGAGGGGAGTAACCAGGCTGCTGGGAGGTCCGAGTGGTGGTGAAAAACCCGCCCTGCTCAGCGCTCTTGGGTTTCATCCTGTTGGCTGAGCAGGCTCCTCCGGTCTGTAAAGCATCCGGCATCTTCCGCTGCAGCATCGTTTGTGTGCCTCCTGCTCGGGCGGCTCAGCTCCGCGCTGGATCCCCGATGTCACGACACGGAGGACGCGAGTGTAAAGATACTCCAGATGGCCAGACGTCATGTCACTTGATCCCACCTGCCCCTGCCGTGTGACGTGCAGGAGAAGGGAAAAGCAAACCGTGAACGATACGGCTCGTGTCGTCTTTGTGACTGACCTCCGTGTTCCGGGGGGCTTCAGGTGGGACGACCCCAGGAACAGGGTGCAGGCTGGCAGCCCTGTGTCCCTCGCTCCCGGGAAAACTTTTCCCTTCCTGGCCCTGTTCAAGGGCTGGTGCTTCAGGGTGGGGGTACAGACCTGCCAACTCTGAGCCCCCTCTCCCCCCAGGGTCGGGGGGGATGGAGATGGCAGCAGCAGCTTGCCTTTGGGTAGGGCTGGTAGCCATGCAGCCAGCGTGGCCACGCTGGGGGACAATTGCTGGCATTTCAGTGATATTTAGGAGAAGGAGGAGCAGGGGAAACAACAACAGGAAGACAGCTGGGTGCAGCCAAAGCTGGCTGCTTTCCCAGGTCCAGGAAAAGAGCAAAACCGGAGGGGCTGGAGGTACCTGGCGAAGATGCTGATGTGCCCCCCCGTCACGGATGCTCAGCCTGTTTGCTGGGGCTGGCAGCTCAGGGCAGGCTTCATCTGGCTGATCCCCTTTCGAGGTTCATGCTTTGCTCAGCAGGCGCAGCGAGCTCCTGGCCGGCTGGCAGAGCCAGCTCCCGCTTGGTTTTACCAGGACGAATCTGGCATCCCACCGCAGGGGAGTGTGCAGAGCCCCTCCGGTGCCCCCGGCCCTGCTCCTGGGCTGGGTGTGAAACCTCCCTGCAGTGAATCAGCCGGGGCTGAGCTCTGCTTTACGCAGAGCATCCTCCGTCCACGGTGACAAACAGGGAGAGGAGAGGGAGAAATGTACCCCAGGGTGGGTCAGGTGCAGCCCTGCAGCCAGCTCAGCTGCCCCCTTCCCTCGCAGGGTGATGGCGAGAGGCTTTACTGCGAGCAAGAGGATCAGAAACCATCTGATCTGTGATGTTGGCTTTGCAGAGGCCTCTCCTCTCCCC
>NW_010251333.1:4888-5175 GCF_000690775.1 Eurypyga helias
TGGCGGCGGGCAGTGTGAAATCACCACCTTTGCATTACTAAAACACCCACGAGCTCTCTCTTCCCTCCTGGGTGCCTCGAAGCAGATCTGGAGCGTGGTGCCGAGACGGGAGGGTTTGTTTGCATTTGCAGGGAAACCTGTTAATAAAGGAGACCAAAGGGACTGCTCTTTTCCTGGCTGCCGGAACAGATGGCTGGATAACGCAGTGCGATTAATATGCAGGGACTCCTGCCGGGGCGGGGAGCTGATTGCCTCTTAGCAGAGGTTAGCACGCTTGAGCCCAGCCC
>NW_010251333.1:5389-7066 GCF_000690775.1 Eurypyga helias
GCTCGGACAACCATTCTGCCTGGGAGGTGAGCTGGTGGCTCGTTCTTCCCTTTGGTACTTGTTTCTCCACGTCAGGAGGTGCCCAAGGAAAGCAGCAAGCTTTCTGGATGAGCTGAGAGGGGTGGGTGCTGGGACATGGTGGGGGTCTCTTTGCTACGGCACAGCGTGGCTGCAAAATGTTTCCCAGGGCTTCAAAGAGCAGCCACGCACGTCCACGGGGAAGAAAAATTCCTGCAGAGGCCTAGGGACCCCCAGGGGAGCAGGAGGAGACCCAGCAAACCCACCTCAGCACTGAATGGGGTCACGGGGTCGCGCCCGAATCAATGGGACCTGCCAGCCATCGGGTATCAGATGGCCCAAGGTCACAGCAGGGACACACGGGGCTGTTTGCATGCCCGTTCCCCATCACACCTGTGGGATAACGGTGCCCCCAGCCCCTTCCCTTCCACGTCTTCGCTCTGCTCCCCCCACCTTCGCTGGCGTTTCCTCCCTCCCCGCTCCCTCGCCGGCTCAGGGGGGGTTGCTGAGCATCCAGAAGGCAGCGCTGGGCTTTGACGGGGAGGGCTGCCGTGTGCCGCATCACCGGCGCGCTCCGACGCGGCACAGCCGCTCCCCACCGCCCTTTCTTCTGCGTCGGGAGGGAGGCAGCTGGTGGAGATGTCGAACCTCAGTACGAATCCTTGCAATTAGGCCTGTTCTGCTGCCTGCCTCGTTTGATCTCCTTTAATTATTTATCGCCTTTCCCCCCTCCCCCTTCCCGAATCCTTGGTTTCTTTCAAGTGGTTATTTTCTCCCTCTCCCCCCAGCCGCGACTGCCTCTGCCTGTTTGCTTGCAATTACCATCCCTTCTCCCGGTCCTTCCCTTTTGTTCTCCACCAGATCATCCCTTCACGCTGCTCTCTGCACGCACCCCCTACCTCTGCCTGTCTGCCAGCTTTTTCTTGCTGCTTTTCTCCATTTTTCTCACCCGGGTGGCTGTTGCCTTTCTCCATCCCATTCCAGGCACGGTTCTGCCTGTGTTTACCACCGGTGCCAGCTCTCTAGCTGGGATCCTGCACCCTGGACTGGGATGTACCAGAGCTCCCATCGCTATTCTCCCAGGCTGTTACCCAAAGCCTGATGTGACCCTGCTGCAAAGCCCTGGCTGCTGCCCCCCCTCCATGCCAGGGTCTCCCCGGCTGCTTTTATTGCTGGGGGGGGAGGGAGGGTGGCCTGGCTGCATCCCACCATCCTCTTTGTTTCCCAGGGCCTGATGCATTATTCAGTGCTGCGGGTGTTGGAAAGATAACGGCGGTGCAAAGGTCACAGGCTTGCCCTGGGGATGCTGGATTTTCCCGTCACAGACGGTTTTCCCCCTCCAGCATTAAACCAGGAGAGGCCCTGCCCAGGCGGGAGGTTTCTCCGAGGAGTGGGCATCTGCTCTTGTCCCTGGGGAGAGGAGGGACGTGGTGGGGACAAAGGCAGGAGCAGGGGGAGGTGGCAGCAGCCCTGGGGATGGATGTTGCAGGGGCTGGGCCAGGGTTTAATAGAGCTGGACCAACTCATGGCCAAGCCCCTTGTTTATGTAGTCCCTACAATAACAACCTGGAGAGGCTGCAGCTCATGCTCGGCTGCTCCACTCCAAACGACCCTCTCCCAGCTCCTGTGGTGGCGTAGGCTGGGCTGGGGCAGGCAGTG
>NW_010251333.1:7084-9076 GCF_000690775.1 Eurypyga helias
GGGTGAGCGCGTGCGTGCCCGGGCAGCCCTGCTGCAGCGGGACACAGACATCTCTCACCCCGTGGGCAGCTCTGGGCACGGAGCAGCTCCCTGGGAAGTCTCCGTGTCCACAGGGGACTGGCTGCTGGTGGGTGTCCCTGCTCCCGATGCAGAGCTCCCTGCCCGTGGAGGGGCTTCCATCCACCCGTGACTTCCATCCATCCAACCCTCTGGGCAGTCTGCTTGGTTCAGGGGTGGTGGTGCAGGGGTTCTGGGTCTGTGGGGTGAGCTGTACCCCAAATCCGCCTGCTGTGTTTGGGGGGTCTGGCCCAGCCCCGCACAGCAGACAGGGGGTTTTAGCCTGGCTTCATCACGCCGCTGAGTTTAATTGCTGGGTGATGGATAATGAACATGGGATGAGAGTTCTGCAGAGCAGCCAGTAGGGAAGAACCCCAAATGTGTGTTTGATCCTCACGGGAAGAGGATGCTTGCTTCCTCTGCGCAGTCCGCAGCTGGGCACTGCCTCCCCCACTTAGACCCTTCCCCCAGGCCCGGCAGCCACTTTGGCCCATGGGGACCCCTGCCCGTGCCCAGGGTGAGGGAGGAAGGTGAGGGATGGCAGCTCTGGCCGTGGTGGGTGATTTGGGGCTGGTGCTGGTGAGCGGTGCTGCTGGGAGCTGTTTCCATCCCTGGTCTGGTACCCCCAGAGCATCTCAGGGAGCAGAGCGTTGCCCAGGTGCCACCTGCTGTGGGGACATCCTCACCTGGACAGGCGGCTCCAGCCCAGGCTCCCTCTTAGACCCTAGTGTTGGCTCCTCATCCCTGCTGCAGCTTCCTTCCCAAATCCCCTGTTCGAGGCCAGATCCACCGTGGAGCAACACCCAGATGCCTCTCTTAGCGCTCTGCTTGGAAACCGGCAGCCAAATTAAGGAGGGAGCCGCAGCGCAGGCACATTGCCTGTCCAGTGAAGGGGAAACTGAGGCACAGAGTGGGGGGCAACCTGGAGGGACACCAGGTGTTCCCAGTCAGGGGCGTATGATGTCCTTGGCTGGAGCCCTGGCAGAGCACCCGGGGTGGCTTCAGGCTGGTTTGGGCAGCCCAACCCTTGCCATGACCACAGCGGGGGGTTTTGGGGTGGTTTGGGTACCCCATCCCTCACCCCAAGTGCGGTGTGGGGTTTATGGGTGATTTGGGGCAGGTTTGGGCACGCTGCCCCCCACCGTGACAGCACAGCTCGGTGTGGGGTGGTTTTGGGGAGGGCTGAGGGTGGACCTGAGCATTGCAGGGCTGGTTCAGCACTGCCTCAGGGGCTTTCTCTCTTTTTGGTCCTTTTGGGGATTTTTCAGCACACCTTCTCTTTTTGAAGTCCCCCTGCTCCCTCCCGGCTGAGCAACCTCCTTGGGACACATCCTGCCACACTGCTGCTCGGCGCCAGGCTAACTGGGACCGGAGCTGGTGGCACTGGTTGTACTGGGAGCTTTGCCCCCTGGACTCACTGGTTCCTGGCCCACAAAGAGGGTGAGTGCTCGGCGTTGCTGGAGGAAAGGAGTATTAATTACGGGCTCGTTAACACCGACTCATCCCTTGTGCCGCCGCGCTGGGCAGCATCCCCAGTGGGGACCTGGCAGGTCCCACATCACGCCAGCCCACGGAGGCCGGCCCGAACCCCGCTGCACCCACTGGGTTGGGGGTGCACAAGGGAGTCCCAGGGAGCACTGGAAAGTCAGCGGGTCAGGGGTGGGCAGGCTGGGATGGCCCTGGGCGAGGTGGGGCACAGTGGGGAGGAGGTAAGGTGTGGGGGATGGGATAGGTTGGTATGGAAGGTGGGATATAGGATGGGATAAGATGGGATACAGGGTGGTATACAGGATGGGATGGGATGGGAAGGGAAGGGATACAGGGTGGAGTATGGGATGGGATGGGGTGCAATATGGTGTGGGGAGAGGATGGAATGCAGGGTGCCATAGGGGATGGCATGGGATACGGGGTGGGATACAGGACGGGGTATAGGAT
>NW_010251334.1:0-1645 GCF_000690775.1 Eurypyga helias
GGGGGGGAGGGGGCGGGGGGGGGGCTTCAGCTGGTCCCTGCCGCTCCCCAAGGCTCTGCAGCAGCGGCCTCAAACCCCTGCAAACGAGCAGTTTAAGTTCCCGTCCTGGCAGTTGCGCTTGGATGGGGACACGTCTGGAGACGCTCCCTGCAGAAGGGCCGCCGCGAGGCACGGGCAGAGGTGCTGGACGGGGTTTGCTTCCCACGCTTGCTGCTCGCCCCGGGTGCTGGCCTGAAGCTCCCGCTCCGGCACCGCTTGCGCTGCTCCGTTACCGACGCCTCTCGCTGCCTGGGGAGCTTACTCCAAAAGAGCCACCAGTTTCCCAGATGTGAGAAACTGGGGCGATGCATCCATGGCAGTGGTGCACCATGTCTTGTACCTCCCGCGTATCCGTGTGCGCACGATAGAATGAGTTTGCTTGTGTCCTGTCACCGTGTCCGGCTCTGGGCTGCTGCTGGCGGGGCAGCCCCGGCCCCACTGCTCCAGAGCAGGGACCTTCATCTGCGTTTGAACGATGGAGGCTGCGGTTCCTTCAGCCTGTGAGAAGAACTGACGGACTGTCACCCTTCTGCAGGTCATCCCGCTCCCCTCTAGTCTCCACTGCCAACAATTTTGGTGTTCGAGGCCAGGGATTCGCGGTGGGAGCAGGAGTGGCTCCCGCGTGGGGAGGCCTGGCTGCCCGAGTCGTGGCGTTCCCAGCGACCTTGCGTGGCTGGCACGGAGACGTCTTAATAGCGAATGGTGTGACGGGGAGGAGGGTGGGGAGGAGCGTGAGTGCTTCTGCTCCGTGATTCCTAAATTAAAACACACCGGAGACCCTGTGCTGCTTGGAGCATGACGTGCACAGGGCTTCTGCACGTGGTGGCTGACACGTGCGTGTGCGCACGGAGGGGAGAAGCGTGTGCGCACCCACATGAGGCACAACCATGTGCCAGTGCCTGTGCCCTTAGCTGTGCGCGGGCTGGACACGCGTGTGAGCCCGTGTGTGAACAGCATCCCGTGCCATGGTGAAGAGGCAGTGCGGAATGCCTCCCAGCGCATCCTGCCCTGTGCTTCCCGTTCGTCCGGGCGGGCAGATGCAGGAATGGCAGTGCATCCATCTCGCTGGGAAAGTGCGCTGTTGGTGTGGGCACTCAAGGGAATGGCGAGTGCAGGGAAGAGCTGGGGAATTGTTTGCAGGGCCCCACTCTGAACTGGCCGCTCCGAATCACGCAGGGGGCTGCGGGAGCACAGGCCAGTGCCCCTCCCCCGGGGTTGGCTGCTCAGTGCGGTATCGTGCCCCTTTCCCTTCATCCTCCCTCCCCCGTTTGGGGTAACAGATGACAGGGGATGGATTCTGCGCGTGCTTGAGCAGTTCTGGCTGCGGCTGGTGTCGCAGAGCTCCGGTGGCTGCCCGGGGGGTTGGTGCAGGGGAAGATGGATGGTCATTCCCATTCCCGGCCCTCGATCAGGCCTCTGCTCTCCAGGCGCTGGCTGGGTGCAGCTGTGCTTGGCCACAGCTCCTGTGGCTCTGTGCCTTGGAGCTTACGCCAACCCTTTCCTAACCTGTTCGCTCCAAGTCAGCGAGGCGGCGAGCCCTTGGAGAGGTGCTTTTCTCCTAACGTGGGGCTGCAGACATGGGATGCCGGGAAAACTGCCGGGAAGA
>NW_010251335.1:0-22970 GCF_000690775.1 Eurypyga helias
CTTTCCAAAGCTGTCTGGACTTGTTTCTTGTTTCTGATCTACTCTAGGGGATCCTGCTCTGGCAGGGGGGTTGGACTAGGAGATCTCTGGAGATCCCTTCCAACCCCGACCACTCTGTGAATCTGTGTTAGCAGGCTGTCATTAAAATCCATTCGTCATTACAGGCGATCGTAACGTTCTTCCAAATTATCCATATTTGTGCTAGGTACAGTGAGCAGCAGCTGCTGTTGGGTCTGTGGTAGGTGACAGCATCAACTTATTCCATGGTCTTCTGCCTTGCATCTCCGCAGAAACCTGGGCTTTCTCTCCTGGGATAGCTAGACATGGAATGCAATCAAGGTCACAATACCTGAGCCCCAGACCCGCAATCACGGTAGATATAGTGGGTAATATACCAAAGAGCATACATTCTGTGTGACAGATTTTAATAAAACACACTAAAGGTGGAGTTTGGAGAATTAAAACCCATGCGTTGAACAAGGAGCAGAATTTAGATCTCGTTACATACAAAGGTTCTGGGTTTAAAATGTTGTTTTTGCATTAACTTTATATTATTATTTTTAGTATCAATGGCAATCAGTATGGAATTGGCAGTGACCTCATGCACACTTCTGGGTGCAGACTGTTCTTTCCCAGTTTGGGAGTATTTGCTTGTTATTGCTGAATTGCAGCGTGCACACATGAGGAAGAGGCCCCGCAGTCATTACAACTCTCCCAGCCAGGGCTCTCGCCATCGAGCACTCGGCAGTTAACCTCTCCATGTATCTTCTGAGAACCAGGTAAAGTTAGGACAGAAAACTTCTGTTTGTGGAAATCCTTCTCCCAGGCCCATTTTCTGTGATAGACATCCACAGTGCCGCGCTTGATCTTGGAAACGCGGTGCTACAAAGTGATGAAAAGCAGCCAAAGGTTTCTTTATGAAGTCTGTAAACTGAGTTGGCTTTTAAAATGGGAGAAAAAATACTTTGACCAGATCGTGCGCTACGCTGTGGGTGCGGAACGGCTTGCACTGGTGTTGGGAGCAGGAGTGGGTCGTTACTGAGCTCCTCAGTAACGCTCCGCACTACAGACACGACCTCCCGCAGGAAGGGTGCGCGGTTTTCGCTGTTTCTCCCCAAAGGGAGGCCCTGTCACTGGGGCTGCTGGCAAAGCGTGACTAGGATCACACGGAAAGGGAGTGTTTTCCCAGGGCTGTAGTGGCTGCACAGTTAAAATACGTGGTTTTGGGTGGCATGTGTTGTGCTTGACGCCTGTAAACGTAATTTTAATAGTGTGACACCTTGAATGAGTTGGCTTTGGATAGAGCCTCTTCTGATCTGATCAGATCTGATCAGGGATGAGGACAAGGCTGAATTACTGTGTCGCAGAGACCAAAACGATGCTTTCCATGATAACGTCTGTGTGCGTTCTGTGGATGAGATGAAGTCTGTACAACAATAACAGCAGTGTTAGGTGTTGGTTTGAAAGTACTGTTTCCGTCTTTGGCTGTGGATACACACAGGCTGCATTAATAGGCCCTCTGCTTTTACTTTTGTCCTGGTATAACCTTCCATTTTGTCAGCATGTTTCATGTGATTCACAAGCACAAAGTGGAATAAGAAGGTGCTACTAACCAGCTGCTAGAAAAAGGTGAAAAAGATGGTTATTCAAACAGCAAACCCACTGATGTACACCCCGTGATACTGTCAGAACTGGGAATGCCTGGTTTCAAGATCATCTTTTGCAGGATGGCTTTGTCCTGACTTGAGCATCTCAGACATCCAGGCAAACAAAGTCTGCAGTTAATCCAGCACTGTAAAAATTAAATATTGCAGAGCAAGTAAAACCCATCCTCCTGTAGGCAGCTGAAAACCAGATGTGCTGCTTTTGTTTGTACCCCTGAACTTCACAAATGAACACGGTTTATTGTCAGCAGCTGCTGCCGTTGTAAGCTCAGAGTGCTGAGCTTCATGGCCCCTGCACTGCAGATGTGTACATTCTGCTGCCGCGTCTGGATCCCATCCTGAAGCCGTTACGCCTTGGCTTTGGTGAAACTGTTGGGATGGAGAAGTGCAGATTGAAGGCGGGTGGGGATTTCTGGGTTTGTGGCATTTAAGGTTACGTCAGCAGTGTGGGATGGCAGGAGGCTGGGTTTGACTGGCCAGCTGTGGTGCCTGCTACACGTCCTTGTTTTTCAGTGGGTACCCATAGCCCTGGGTTGGTACAGCGGTTCTGCAGACTGTGCTCTCATTTTAGTCCTTCTCCTCCCAAGGCGACGTCCCAGTAGACACTGGGTGTCCTCTGAGGCGGGCAGGTGTTGCGGTGCTGACTGTCCCTGCGGGCAGGGAAGAGTTCCAGCCGAGCTTAGTTTGGTGTCTGCCTTTGAAGCATTTAAAATTCATTTGTCTTTTCAAATTCCAGCATGTAGACTTGGAAAAGCGTTTCCCAGAGGGGAGCAAAGCACTTGAAGGAGGAAAACAGTTTAAAGAGGTGAACCATACACCAGTAAATCTGCTGTTTACTTTGCTTCTTTCTCCTGGGGTTTCATCACAGCTTTCTACAGCTCTGTGCAAGCGCCAGGCAGCGTCGGGCGGCGGGAAGGCGGGCAGCATCAGGCAGTGGGAAGGTGGGCAGCGTCAGAAGGTGGGCAGCATCAGCTGGCGGGAAGGCCATGCAGGGCATCATCAGCTGGGTGGAAAGGCTCTGCTTCACCCGGCGCTGCTGCCTCCGCCTGTGTGGGGAGCTGCGCTTGGCTGGCCACTCCTGGGTTCAGGGACATGGAGAGAGGAGGTCTTGACTGAAACATCACTGAAGTATCATGTCTGATGCTGTTAGAATCAGGAGCAGGCCCACACCTCAGCCTTTGACACTTTGTGAAGCTACAGAGAGGTTTGGATGGGGCAGGAGGGCCAAGTGTGGGGCAGGGCCGTGCACTCCGTGGGACATGGCAGGGTGTGTGCCTGTCTCTTGAGGTCAGGCCAGTGGCTCAGCTCTGGGTAATAAGTACCACGAAGAAACAGTGACAGTGAACATCTCTTCTGCCTTCCTTTCCCTTTATCAACATGCCATGTGATGTACAGATTAGGACTTTATTTATTTATTTATTTAGCTGTTTATTTATTTATAAGACAAAAATAATTTAGCAAGAGTCAGACTGTGAGAGGGAATGTCGCCAAGATACACAGAACTATCTTATCTCAGCATCACCTTTAGAGACCTTGGTAAGAGTTTAATAATGGCGACAGATTTTTTTATTCCTCCCCTCCACCCCATCGTTGCTGCTAGGTACTTTGGCCCTAAGTTGCAGCATGGTGGAATGCTCCAGTTACCAATAAGGCGTGCTTTAAATTGTATTAATGATGAAAACCAGTGATAGGGATCCTTTGCATTACTGTGGAGTGGTGCCCTGTACCTCTCTGCATACTGCTGCTGCTGGAACCCAACAAATAAAGTTCACATTTGCCCTTTCATAGTTTCCTTCGTATTTCACATACTTAACCTGTTGAAGTTTAAGGACTACTTATAAAAAATAGCTCAGGCTGTGTTTGGGATATCAAATTTATATTAATAGAGTTAATAGCATCTTGGATGCCTCTTGTATTCAGGTTTCATATAACTGGGGGACAAAACAGTTGAAAGAGACAAGGGAAGGCCCCTGGGGACCTGCTGTGGTTATGGATTGTACCATGCACACAGATTTATCTCAACTCTTGTGTCTCATGTAGTTACTCTCATTTGTACATCCAAATATCTGCAACTCCAGATAGCTGTGTGTGTTCCTGCCTACGTTGGAGGGCTGGTACAATGTCCCCCTGTCAAAAAAGGAACAGTAGGTATGAGTTAAAGGGTAATCGCAGTGTGTTTGTTTTGATTCGTTGTGATGTGTAATTTAAATTAGGCATACAGATGTGCGTTTTTATATATATACACATGCAACCATATATATATATATATATGCACAGGAGTGCAGGGCATTTTGCATTTAATTATGTGATGAGGGAAAAAAGGTGAATTCCAGCATGAGCTTAGAGGAAATGTGACAGCACAATGATTAAAATTTCTGAGCTATTTCACATATACAAATCCAAGTGCATTAAAATAAAGCAAGTCAAAATACACAAGTAGCATAACTAAGCTGAGGTTTTGGAATTGACTCAGCAACAAAGGGAACATGACAAGTATCAAACATCTGAAGTGTCAGAGCAGTGGCACCGCGGTGGAGATGTTTTGGGTATGATGTTAATAAGCTTTACATTTGTCTTGCCCTGTTGGCAGTTTGCTGCTGGATTTGGAGCGATCTTTTTCTTTGATACATGGGAGATACTGGGTAAGTGAAGGGACCTGGGCTCTGAGAGTAATTGGGTTTTTTAGTTTGTCCATTCATGGGAATGAGGGCTGTCTGAAACTATTTTTTGTTTTGTTTGTTTCCTTTGATGTCCAGAGAAGGGAATGGAGCTGGGAAGGGTCTGAGCACAAGTCCTGTGAGGAGTGGTTGGGGGAGCTGGGGGTGTTCAGCCTGGAGAAGAGGAGGCTGAGGGGGGACCTTATCGCTCTCTACAACTACCTGAGAGGAGGGTGCAGAGGAGTGGAGGTTGGTCTCTTCTCCCAAGGGACAAGTGATGGAACAAGAGGAAACGACCTCAAGTTGTGCCAGGAGAGGTTTAGATGGGATATTGAGAAGAAGTTCTTCACTGAAAGAGTGGTCAGGCACTGGAACGGGCTGCCCAGGGAGGTGGTGGAGTCACAATCCCTGGAGGGATTTAAAGGATGTGTAGACACTTAGGGACATGATTTAGTGGTGGACTTGGTTATGTCAGGTTTATGGTTGGACTCTGCTCTTAAGGGTCTTGTTCAACCTAAGTGTTCCTATAATTCTATAAAAAATGCTGCTCTTTTTTCTTCTTAAAAAAATAAGACAAAAAATATTTTGATTTCATGCATGTCCTTAAAAATTGGGAAGGTGTTTTTTTTTTTTAAAAAAAAGATACGTACTCTCCAAAGTAGAAATACTTTGAAAAATGTTTGGGTTTTGTTTTTTTTTTATTTATTGTTTTTAAACCTCTCTGATTCATCTGATAGCTAAAGCTACTTGTGAGGTGGAGATCCTTCAGTCACTCACAGCACTACATCTTTTAATGAATAAACTATCCAAACATGTCTCTCTGCAGAGCTGCAGAGGTCAAAGGGACACTGACTCCCTGCATGGTCTTGGCTAAGTCGTTATCTCCCTCTCCTTCCTCTGCAAAACCTGACTTGAATGGTTTCTTGCAGAAGAGGTGTGAGAGATGATTAGCTAATGCTGGTGAAATGTTTTGAATACAAAACGTGTTCATAGGTGCTGAGAGTGGCTCCCATCATCATCGTGAGCGCATGCTGTCATTTACCAGCCTCTGATTTTTGGTTAAGTCTTTCACGAGTGGAAAGGAAACAGGACAGACTCAAGAAGTCCATCAATATTTATACTCCTGTCCTCAGATGTTTTAGTAACAATTCCCCACTGATTTCATCTGCTACTGATCACTTTAACAAATAAACATATTTCCTGTCCACAGGTCTAAAAATTGTGTCCCCCACTAGCCTGAGGGAATAGCTAATGCGGTCGGAGCAAAGGTTGGAACAGCCTCACCCAGCCCTGGCTGTCAGATAGGTCCCCATTGGATAGTAACACACGTATATAAGTGCCTCTTCCTTTTGTCTAGTCTGTCACACCTTTTCTCGAGCAGATGGCCATGATCCCACTTGTCTCTAGGATCCCTGGGTTAGTCCTCCGTGTGCTTTGGCATTGTGAACTTGCCCTGCTGTTGAGGGGCTGGGTCGAGTTCCCATGGCAGTGGGTGGAGGCATGGGTGAGATTGTGTGTCTGTCCCTTTTCCCTTACGCGCTGTATTTTAAATGGGGCAGTGCTCTGGTCTGGGTATTTGTCAAAGTGTGCCCAGCGTGCAGAAGAACGTGGTGGTTCAGAGCTGCCATCTGAGCCTGCTCTGACCCTCCTAGGGAGCCTGAGCCACTCACCCTCTGCCCGGGGCTTGTTGCCGCCGCAGCTTCCCACCGACGGCAGGGCTGCAGTGCACCTCTCCAAAGCTGTTTATTATGTAGAAACAAAATAAAACCAGTATTAGGAAGGGTTCGGTTTGTAGCAAACTTACTCACTGAAAGAAAGCTCGGGCTGTGAAGCTGTGGGTGCTTTCTGCAGAGGAACGGGGCAGTGCCGGTGACACCGAACGGTGGTCATCAAGAGAAGGAAAGCATGGAGGGACCTGCTCGCGCTCCGGGGAAACCTGTGTGGGTTTTGAAATTGATAATGATGTCAGGGTGAAATCTCGGGTTAACAGTTGCTCACAACCTGTGCAAAACCTCCCTGCTCCACCTGAGATGGGGCTGGACTCGGGCTCGGTGAAGAAGTGGTGCAGGCGGTGGTTGTCTGCGGTGACTGGGGCAGCCCGGAAGCTCCACCTTTCTGTTACAAACTCTAGCATGGGGATTTTTTGCATTATGTTGGATTGTAATGGATTGATGTTGTCATGTAAGATATGCTTGTAATGCATGGGATGTGACTATTTTCAGTAAGATGAGTATAATTTTTCTCCCCATTTATAGGATGGCTATTTTTCCCACCGACCGAAGGAAAAAACGCGAACAGACAGCAATAATGAAAATTCAGTCCCCAAGGACTTTGAAAATATTGATAACAGTAACTTTGCTCCCAGGACTCAGAGGCAAAAACACCAGTCTGAGCTGGTGAAAAAACCCCTTAGCAAGCAGAAGGAGCATTTGAGAAAGAAACTGGAAGAGGAGAAGATGAAGGAGAACTTGCTGCTGGGGAAGAACTCCAATGAGGTGGTGCAATTCAGTGATCACCCTGGGAAAAACAGCAGCAACAACAGCAATTTGAAGGAGGTTCACAGGTCTCCCAGGCAACATCCTTTAAAAAAGAGTGGAAACAGCTCCCCTGAACTGAGATACGACCAACCACCAAAATGTGAGGTAACGGGCAAAGAGGCAATCTCAGCCATGTCCCGGTCTAAATCTAAGCAGTGTCGGCAGGAGATCGCAGAGGTGTATTGTCAGCACAAGCTGGGAAAGCTGATGCCGGAGAAGGTGACGCGTTTCTGTACGCTGGAGGGTAAGTCAGTAGACGGTGAAGGAGAAATCGCGCAGTATCTTGGGGGAAGGATTCTGTATAATTGAAATGGCCTTCTGATGACAAAAACTGGCTTCATTGCAGGAATGTGTAATGTATTTGGTCTGTGCAGTCACTGGCTTGAGGATATTTTAAAAAGGGAGTTACTTGGGTGTCACAAGATCCTCGGTAGATTCCTACAGAATTTCTTTTCACTTTACTTGACCAGATTTTTATTACACTGCGTGATCTGGCTATTGAACTGCTATTTCTGTTTCTTTTGGTTCCTGACCTACAGACACAGAGAAGTGTAGTCAGAGTTGTGTGCTTTTTGGGGATCAGAGAACAGCGATGGTGAATTCTGGTGCCTTACGCTACCTGATAAATGAGGGGCACTGCTGTTACAGTCATAGGGCTGTTTTTCTGGCAGAGTGGCGTCCTAGCTAATAACCAGGACTGCTAAGCTTTTTGATAACCCAGAATAATTATCAGAGGTATAATTAAAATAAATTCCAAAGGCATGGGGAAAAAAGTTCAATTTTGTGGCTCACTTCTATTTTTAATGTTCTTCAATCAGCAAAAGTAATTTTCAAAATCACTGCTGTAGAGAGTCAGTTACCTCTGCTAACCTAAGCCAAGCTTTGATTTGATGCTTTTGGTTCTCCATGCAGTTGGGCACATGAGGTATCTCTCAGCTTGCTGTCAGTTTGCTTGTGTGAGCTGACCTCTTCCCGCTTTTCCAGAAAAGCGCTTCATGTGCACCGTTCATGTAGCTGTAAGCTTCCCACACAGTAAAGTGCCTTTAAAAAAACCCCCAAACCCACAAACATTGATCAGTTAATCAGAGTAGGTATTGATCAAGGAACAGCATTACCCACAGCAGCGCTGTGTGTGCAGCCCTCCCGAGTCCCTGTCCTGTCACTGGCACTTCAGCCCGTGTGTGTCTTGGTCCGAGTTGAAAGTGCAGAGGGACATTCACAAACGAGAATAGGTCTTGCTTTGAGATGGTTCAGTAAACAGGGTGAGCCATGGGGATTAAGGGTTATTTAGTTTCTTTCATTAGGATTATTTAGTTACATCCTCTAACCCCCAGGGTTTACCTGTTCATTGCACCATGGCAAAGCAGTGGTTACTATTGGGTGGTTTTAGTGTGGGAGGGAGGAGGATCCATGTTGTTAGTGCCTAAATTAGGAGGCTAAACTCCCTGTATAGACAGCGGAAAAAAGGAGGTGCCCTAGAGGATGTTCCCACACAAGAGCATCTCTCTGTAATAGGAAGCTAAGGCTTTTAATTTAGATGACACGTATTACCAGGATGAGCGGTGTGAGCACCCCATTTCCCACTCCAGTGCATCTGTGACTGGTTTGGTTTGGTTTTTACCGTGTCACTCTTGGCACTTTTTGCCCTTTCTTATCATGGTAATACTCAAAATTGTTAAGCCGGTGGGGAAACATGGGAGATAACGAATTAATGGAGCGGGCAAAAGACTGGTGTTCAGTGGGAAGCAGGGAGAGGAACAGCAAAGGCAGCACAAGTTGAAGGGAAGCTAAAAGAACACTAGAAAGGTGAGAATTTAGTAAAATCTGACATCACTGACAGGCTGAGCATCAGTGAGTCCTCCTGGGTGCCCCTGAGGTCTCATTGGGGTGCTGCTGGTGGAATCCACTGTTACAAGCATTTCCTTGACAACCTTCCCTCTTCTCTAATGGCAGGAGAGTCAGCTCTGGTCTGAGAAAGCTGTTGGTGGTCAGCACCTTGCAGACTCTGTCCTACGCTTTTTGGGATCGAGGACATACCGTAGTCACGTCATCAGTGCTATAAACGCATCACATATGCAAATACCCAAGTGATACCCTGGGGAGAGCTGGAAGATGTGCTGTCATAGTGTGGGTGCACACTGCAGCTGTGGGCAATTCTGCACCTGCCTATGATTCCATCCCCTGCCTGGCGGTCGGTCTCCCAGGGATGCAGGGTGACTTTCCAGAAGTTTTAAACAACTGCCATTAGAAACAGGATTCTCAAGAAATATTTATTGCTTCTTTTTTAAATACAGGATTTATCTCGTATGCCCTGCAGTCAGGATAATATTCTGGTCTTAGAACCAAGAACAGTGTCACCTCTTGCCCCTGAAGCCTTCCAGCATGTGTGTACATTGCAGATGGGTATAAATGTTTCCTTTGTAATAAGACGTAGTAAAGCATCCAGGGAAAATGGGAGCTACAAACATGAGTAGAGGAATGAAGAGGTTGTCCAAAACTGTTTTTATTTGAAAATATTCCTGGATTTAGTAACAACTCATGAGGTATGGGTATATACCATGTGAAAAAATTAAGTGTAAAAAGGCTGTGGCTACAGTTTTTAGGTTTGCTGTACTAGAATTTCATTTAGATTTTTGTTAGGCAGTGATGCCTGTTTAAAAAGAATAATTGAGGGATGTCTTAACATAGCACAAAGGATCCTTGTGGAAAATGTTGACTTTTCTTTGCCTCAGGGTTAGTTCCTCCTGCCCATGCTGACAGCTGAAGTTAACCGCTTCAACAGCCAGATTTCCTTGGCAGAAAATCTGGTCATCCTGTGTTACATACAGGGTTGCTCTAGAGCAAATCTGGGAGCTTTGCTGTGGGGATGTGATAAAGCAGCAGCATATTGAATGGAACATGAGTTGCTTTTGCAGGAGGCAGCAGTGGGCAAGCAGGCTGGGACATCAGACCTACAGAGGACATCCAGGCTTTGAATATCTGAATACAGGACTGTCAAGACAGACATGTAGGAACCCCAGAAAGGAAGGTGCCCAGTGCTTACCGGAAGGCCTTATATGTATACGTCTTGGTCAGCCCCTTAAATTTTACAGCTCTGTTAAAGATACGTCTCCCAAGTTTAAATGTGTTGTGGTCTCAGATAGTCCCCCCCTCTGCAGAACATGAATACTGCTGCTGTTCACCCACAGACTGGCTCCATCCCTCATCAAAGGTATCTTCATCAACTCCAGAGATCCTTTGAAGGAGTTGAACTTGCTGAGGAGATGTTTGTGAATCGCTGGCCATCAGCTTCTGGGGATATAAGACACCCTATTGTGAGGATTGCTGGTAGGGGGAGGTCTGGGTAGAGGTCTTGCCACCTCATGCATCACAAAAGCTATATGCTGTCTGTCAGGAAAAGTCGGACATCGAAGGATTGTGTCTACGTATTCAGCATGTGAGTGCTATTCCTTTCAGTTTGGCTTGAAAAAAGCTTTCCTGTCTGTTTGCAGCAGAGCTGCGAGGTATAAGTACTTATGCAGCGGGGCAGCACATTCATCCATTATCCCGACATATAAACGTGTTCCCAGTGCTACAGTTTCCATTGAGATGTCATCCAGTATTTAATCCCCTTGGATCCTGTCTCAGCTGATCAAAACCACGAAGCTGCTAAGTGTAGCTATCAATCATGGACATGACTCCATCCAGCTGGATTGTCATAAGTGTAAGTGATACATTCACTTGGGCGGTTATCAACAGGAACAGGATCTTACAAGATGTTTCTTTTAAGTATTTTATTGTTTCCAAAGGCAACAGGCAAAGGAAACCAAATATAAATATCTTCACTGTGTAAAAGGAAGGATTGTTAAAACCAAGAGCATCGTGTTTACTACCTGGTTGACATGCAGGCGTTATTTCCATGAGAACAGAGGGACGCAGGCTGCAGTCCCTCTGAGGATGTAGCAGAGAGACAACACTGCGGAAGCAGCAAAACGGGAAGCTTTACCCGTTACCTGGCTTGCAGAGCATGAGCTGACATTTCCCGATGAGCCTGTCCTGAGATCAGAGCATAAACGCTGCGGAACAGAGGATTGGTGTCTAAGGGTTTCAGTGCCACCTTGTCCAAAGTCATGGCTGAGATCAGGGCAACGGGCACTTGCAAGTCACTCTTCACTCAGAAGGGAATGCTTTGGAGTTTGCAGAGTGTGTTTTGAGGGGAAAAGCAGTCAGTTAAGGTAAGATGGGAAGAGAATTTTCAGCACAGGGTTAGATGAGGAAGGGCAACTGCAGACCTGAGCAGGTTGGGGAGAGGGTACATCCTTTTGGGGCATACATTTCTTCTCAGGAGACATGATATGGAGAGGTGGAGATCAGCAACCTGTGGACAGTGTGGCAGATTGTTTCCTTCTGGGGGCATCTCCAGCCTGGTCTGTTACAGGCCCGGCTAGAGACACCCGATGGCCCTGATGTGCCAGATTCTCTGGTGCTCACCAGCACTGTTGGTGGGCCTGGACCGGCTGCCTCCCTTCCTTGTCTGTCATCATGCATGGCCCTCCTCTTGTGCAGGGGTACTGGGGAGGAGGTTCAATGCCAATTCTTCACGCTGTACCTAGGTAAACTCCTCTTTGACAAAGCAGAAATGACCTGATCTGTGACATGTTTCCCCGGCAGCAGCCCTCATGACCGTGGGCAGGAACACAGTCAAGAGTGGCCACTGTGACCCGGGGTGCCGAGACTGCTGACCGGCTTACTGGGCAGCAGTGCCGTTCCAGTTACACAATCTGCATTTCAACACGCCATCGAAGTTGTGACTTCTACTTGCAGTCTTCCTTCTGTGATGAAAAAAGCCCAGCTTCTGACCCACTGGCTGGATTCAGTCCCTGGGCTCTCTGGTTCTTCCCTCCTACGTGGATAGTGGTTGTTTGAATCCCTTACCTTGCAGGTTTGCAGGAGATGCAGCACGGTTCGTCCGTAGCCATTGGCACCAGGACCGTGAGTCGTCGCAGGCACGGTGCTAAGTGGTATGTGCATCAGTCCTCTCTGGGCCAGCTTCTCTAGGCTGCTCATCCCCAGGGGAGACTCTGGCCTAATCCTTATCATTAATTACCCATCTGGGTTTATGCCTGACCCAGATCTATGGCCCTCGATGGACCAAAAGTATGTAACTGGGCTTTTTGAGCTGAGGGTGTTTTCTGAGACATAGGTCTAGCAAAAGGTAGGACCCAAGGAAAGCAGAGAGCCTCAAGTGAGCCTGCTTCATTTCCTCTTGGCTATTCTGTTGTCTTTTCTTAGTTTATAAATCAAACAGGTTTTCTGCTACCTTGATCCCTGTAGGGTAAACCCAACTCATAAATAAAGTAGAAAAATAATCAAGCCACCCTCGTATCACATCATTCATCAGTACTGAAAGAGTTCTTTGCAGATTAGACTGCTGTCTCCCTGGTTGCTCATTGATAATACTGCTCTGGCACACTGAAGCAAGAGTTTTCAGTGTCTTACGGCTGCTAAGAAGAAAATGCTTCCATTTAATTTTAGAAAACACAGCCTTCTTTTGGTTTTCAAACTGAGAGAAAAGGGCTCTGGAGCTCTGTTTACCGAATAATACGCAGAGGTAATAGCAGTCTGCATGCCTGTAATGTTTTTATCTGACTACTTCAAAGCACTCAACAGAAAGAGGTGTGATTTGCAAGAAGGGAGAGTATAAGGCACTAAGATGCCAAATTCTTACGGGCTGGAGCAGAACAGTTCTTAAAGGTGTGGAAATGAGAGTATCCTCTCTATATATTTTAGAGGAATGGGAGCTGTAACCGGAGAATTTCCCCCGCTCCGTATGCATGCGTATGCGCACAGTGATGTGTAAACGTATGGCTTTGTTTAGCTTTCACGTTTTTTGGCAACGCATTTTTGGACTCGCTGGGTTTGATCTAAAGATTCTTGAACCCCGAATTTGTCTTTTTCTCATGGTTTCAGGATTCCCAATGACACTGGCTGCTGCTGCTTTTCTGTGCATTTCATCTGTCAGCATGACGAAATGACCGTGGTGAGCTGTACACGGTTTAAGCGTGTAAGAGCCACTGCACGTGCAGCCCAGACAGCGTTTTAATTTGCTGCACCACAGATGACTCTGGTTGCAATAAATTTGCTGTGAGTAGACTAATTGCAAAATAACCCTAATTGAGTAGTTATCAGCGAGCAACATCCTGTGGAACAAAACTGCTTACAATTAATAGCATTTAAGCTGTACGCTGGTATTCTGCAGAACGCTAAGAGGTAATTACACCGTGTACAGAGATTGTGCTCTGTTCTGGAAACCCTGTTTCCAGCATTCTTTCATTATAAATGGCTGTTTCAAGATTCAGTACTTGCATTTTAGACGAAACAAGTGTATGAAGGAAGTGGTGTGTCTCTCCTCTCCCCTTACATGTGTAAAGCAGAACCAACTCTAACAGATCAGTGAAGCTGTGGCACCAGAATGAGAAAAATGAGATCTCAGGGAGAATGTATGTTGCCAGTGATTCTCAGATTAACTTTTATTACTGCCAGATGTGCAAGGTTGGATGTGAGTCGTGAAGGGACATTGTTGTGTCTGAGAATGGACCCTACCTCCTCCTGTGGATGAGGACTGGAGTATATCATTTATGTGATGAAAACGCATGTCAGTGCTAGGACCCAAAGTGCATACAAGCCCTGTCAGCAGGCTGGATGTGCAGGCAGGCACGTTGCTGTTGAGTGACCAGTGCAGTCTGGTCCTTTGAAGGGAGTGATTGATGTAAGAGCTGCCAAAACGCATCCCCCTGCTCACAGCAGAGTTGTTCCCTGGGCAGAGGGCCAAATGGATGAATTATCCTCCGAAACTGGATCTGGCCAGCGGGTCAGAAACTGGACAAGTTTCTTTGCAGAAGGCAGATCTGCAAACACCCTCTGAGGGACCTGGAATCACTAGAAATGTCCTTGTGGCATCCTACAACAGGGTGACGTCGTTTTGCCATCTCCCTGCATCTCTGGGGACAGCTGGAGCGTAGAGGATGGGAGCCTAGTGTTTCTCAGGGATGGGTGAGCCTGGGGCATTGCAGAGCTGAGGGATTCTTCTCCCAAAAATAAGGCCGTTATGAGCATGGGCTGTCTCTGCCAGCACTGTCCTGCATAGTTTCAGCTTAGAAGTTTCAGCTTTAGAAGAAATTCAGTGAGGGGAACACTGTTGGGTGTCTGTGCCAATTAATCCTTTCATTTCCATATAGACCACTCCTGTCTAGGTCATCTGCAAGTTTAGAAGTGGGAGAAGGCTATCAGACTGATGTTCCTCTGTTTTTTTCCGTGTGAATGCTACTGTTTGGTCCTGTTTGGTTCGTGTTAGCCCTGTCTGGTCACCTGTGGATCTGGCGGCTGCAGGGTTGGTCCCTGACAGGCCAGGGCAGCAGACTTGCAGAAAAAGAAAAACATCTTGGCAAATGGCATCTTAAGGAAATGCTGAGAGCAGCGTGTGACATAGGAACAGAGGGCAGAAGGGCTGGAAAAAGTACGGTCAGCAGCCCTAGTTCTCACCAAACCTCTGTTTTGGAAAATGAAACGGTTTTATGGAGCATTAAAGGGGGAGCGTGGACAGGCGTGGGAGGGGGTGATGCTAAGTAGGTCCTCGCTGGGAAACCTCCTGGGAAGGGAGCACAAGGGTAGCAGAAGCTCAGTGAGTGTTTTGGTAAAGATTGCTGTGTGTGCACAGGGGTGAAAGAAAAGCACTTAAGTGATTGCTAATGCTTCCCAGTGATCCTGAAACGCGTGGACAGTGTCGGAGGGGAGAGTCAGGTACAACTATGGCCAGAGAAAATGATTGATACAATGGTATGAGCTGGGGATGGGGGAACAGGGGGATGGAAAAAGAGTCGAAAATGGGGTGGTTGGGTTTGGTGGTTTTGTAGTAGGAAAACTTGAACCATACTGGCAGTCATGGGTTTGGTTTTTTTTCATATAAAATAGGTGTTGGACTTCTGGAGTGGATTCATCATAGTGATTTTAGTAGACAGACCTTGAAGAGGAAACTTGGCGTCTGATTCTCTCACTTTTATTCAATGCTAAGCAAGCAGCTGTGCCATGTAAATGCACGGTAGTACTGAAGTGAGCTGGAGTTAAGGTTGCACAGGCAGACTCAATGTTATGTTCTTCCCTGATTTGACTTTGCAGCCATAACAAAACAGAATGTCATGGTTATGTGCTAATCGTAAATAGGCAGCAGCACCTTTCAGGTTTGCTTTAATTTAGACCTAAAATGTCACCAAGGGCAAAGGAGATCTCCGGGGCTGGCACGCTAGAAATTCAGCTCTGCCTAACCATCACACTTCTCTAAGTGCCATTACTTAGCAAAGTAATACACTGTTTTCATGGGAATCTACAACCGATGAACCGTTATTTTGAGAATGAGGAAGTGTTGTGTCCGAGAAATCCCATGCTAGCTGCGGCTTGAGGCTGCCACAGTTTGGTTTGAAGTCAGTGGCACTGACTATATGGGTTTTAAAATAAATTTTATTTTAAAATAAATGTCTTGCCATTTCATTTCCTCCTGTGCTGGCGCAAAGCATTTTCCTCTTTTGTCACTTCTTGAAACAGAAGCCTTAACTATTTACAGAGTTTGTTACAGGGTTAAGTAAATAGTTAAAGGAAATGCACCTGTTTTCAGGCAGGTTTTTGAAAAGGTAGATTTATTTCATGTATTTCAGGAGTCGCTGGCTGTGACACCAGTGGCTGTTTTGCAATGTCTTTCTTTGGAAATGAGGAAGAGTTGTTTTAAGGGATCTATTCTGAATTAAAATGCCCACAGTCTAGGCTTGAAGCCAATCTTGCAAGACGTTAATGCCATTTTAAGACTCCAAATCGTAATTTAGCGGTTTCTGTTCCAAATATTTCTTATGCAAAAGGTAGTTTCAAAACATCAGCCTTTTTTCTCCCTGGATAATCGTGACTTCTATAGAAGTAGTGAATGACAAGAATCTGTAGCTGAGCAACCTTGGGAAGGATTTTGAAATTGCTCAGTGTATATTTAGTCTTCCAAATAAATGCTCATCTTGGATAGTTTGAGAGCATGTTAGAAGTGAATAGCCCTGATTCCCCGCTCACACTATTTTAATCCTCATGATATGTCACTGATTTATCATCTAGTTGTGTCAAAGAAGTTATTCCTGATTGGCACCTTTGTAAGGAAGAACAGAGTACTCCCAACTCCCAGTGTCTACTGCTGTCACCTCCAGGCTTAGTTGAATGCACAAGTATTGTATTTACAGTTTTACTATAAAATAAGATACTGTTTTTAAAGTCCTGGCCCTATTGAAAGTTCCATGGCAAAAGTCCATCATTTTCCTTATGTAGTTTTCTCATCAGCCTCCAGGGAGGCCAAAGAACGTTTCAGTCCCTTCTCCTAGAGCTTGCCATCCCTTGTGTTTGGTGCTTACCCATCTGTGTTCTTCCGGTGGATGTCACTCTAAGAATGGTGGGAGATTTAAGCAAAATACGGAATTATACTGCTGGAAAATCATTATCTATTAGCTCAAACTCTGTGGTTTATTGAAAATAATTTGAATAGCGATTGTGTGTGCTTTCAGATTGTGAAATTTGTAGGCTTTGTTCTGCAGGACTGAATCACTGGTTGCCTTTTAAAACGGATTTCTCCATATTGCTGTTCTTCTGATAAAACAGCAGCCCTGCCAGAGGAGCATTGGCTGCACTCCAGTGGCTGCATTCCCCTGATGCACCACCGTCTCTCCTGCTGCTACAACTTCTCTGGGTGTTAAAAAGTTTTGAAGAAAGGCCTTTCTACCTCCTAACAATGTGCTTTGTCTAGACTGAGAGTGGGTGCGTCGAGGTGGTCAGTGCGTGGTACGTATTAAGCTCGTTGGTAAGCATATAAAGGCTCGGTGCAGGCTTGGGTTCCAGTTTCCCAACCATCATTACCGCGTGTACACACTGACTGTGTTTGGAGGGACCGTGGTGTTCTCCGCAGGCAGTGAAATTCAGTGAGAACTTCACACATTTTTATTAACAGCAGTATGGATACTGCCGTGGAGTTATGCCAGGATTTTGAAACAAATCCTGTGTCCTCGTGAATCAAATGTGTTTATTTAGACACTGCTCTCCTTACCTTGTGTTATTCCCTGAGGAACCGCTACCCTTCTTGTAGGAGGACACCCTTCTGACCTCTGTCGTGCTGATGGCTTGGGGGCCAGCTTGGTGTCAACGTAAAATCTTTATGATACAGTAAAGCTACCGCATAGCCTTTGTGTGGATCAGTTTGAAGAAGCTCATCTCCCACTTGCTTGCAAATCTCTCTGGCTTACATCTGTTTACTTTAATGACCGCTTTGTCCTTGAGACGTGATAGTCTGCAACAGGTGTAGGTCTGGTCAGGGAGCACCACCAGAAAAAAGCTTTCTGTTGAAAGGATCTGTTTCTGCAAACCTCGTTGGAAACCCCACTGCTCAACTGGAGCTCACGGCAGCCCTTCATGTGACTAGAATAGAATTGCTGGTATCGTTCTCTTTGCTGCAGGGTGGTTGCTTCTCTTTTGTGGAGGCTGTCTTGCCCAAACTGATGGTGAAGTGTTTTCTTGAAGTCTCGATTCATTTGTATAACTCATTAAAAGCTGTAAGAGAAACACTTCGCTGGGGAGAATGCACCTTTCTTCGTGACCAGCTGTAAATAGCAGCTAAGAGTCTCGCTGCTTACTCACTTGTGTTTTTAATTGGAAACTAAGGTTTCCATCTATCCAGTGGATATTCCCGTGCAGTGGAGTATTTTAAACTGTCCTGCTTTTCAGTCTGAAAGCCTCTGTGTATGCGATGTGTTGACAGGAGCATGGCTAAACAGAACCATACATCTTCATGTTCTCCATCTATTTGTGGGCTGTGATTCATTCCTAGCAATTTACTGAATAGTAGGGAGGAAAAGGGATTTTTAAAAGAGGAATTTACTGCAATATATGTTTTACCCATTTGTACTTTCTCTTTTGCATGGGACCTAGGTGTAGGTGTTCTTGAAAGAATTTCACTAATAGATCTGTAAGTCTCTGAACAGGTTTGAGGATCTATCCCAAAGTCATTTGCTGTGGCTGAGATTAATTGTGAATAGAGCTACTGAGGTTAATTGTGAGTAAGACTTGTACATAATACACGCTGGCTTTGCCAGGCCGTGGCAGAGGGGGGCTCCGCGGAGCTGATGTGGTTTTGTAAAGAATTCTGCCGGTTTCTGCCAGGAGGTGAACACAAACCCATGCTCTCCCGGAGGTGTTAAAAGCAAAGGGGGCTAGAGAGGTCTAAGGGTTGGATATTTCCTTGATGACGTCACTTATCTGATGTCTCATTTCGGTAACTTTATTCAGTAACCTTTATCAGTGCACCTTAAAATGTCTCTCTGCATGATTTTAAGGTCACCCAGGAAAAACAAGGCAATTTTGTTCCTACAGGAGCAAGCAAGGATCAAGAAAAGAAAAGAGGGATTCAGGGCTGGGTATTCTTGTTTACTGGTCAGTGGAGGTGTATGCTCCAAAACAAAGGACACTCGCCATTATTTCGGGCATAAGGATAGTTCTATGGCAGTTCTGATTCTGAAAACGTTCTACTAGCAGACCCCTGCAAAGCAAATGGGAAAATCCCTTCTGTCAGGCTCCTAAGGAATATCACAAGGAAGCTTCAGGCATCTCTGATATTCTTCAACCAGTCAGCTGAATGGAAATCTATGCAAAATGATCCATTTCCAGATCTGCTTATTGAGAAATCCCATTAGATTCAGCTCCATCGTTTACAATGTAGTTAACACACGAGTTCACACGTTTTCATTTCTCTCGCTCACTTATGGCCATTTCTAAGCATAAATTTGCAAAACATGCAGGCAGGGACATCTTTGTGTTTTTCTTGAACTTTGCTTTCTATTGCTGCAGGCTGCAAAAATTCAGGAAAGAATGAAGAGTGATATTAGAGTCCTGGTGCAAGCTTGAAATGGCTGAGAGTTCTACTGGAATCCATCCAAGCAGGAGTCTCATTTGGAAGAGCAGGGGTGGGAGGTAGATTCTTTTGTTGTCCCTATGACAAAAAAATATGTTTTCAAAGTCTATTTATTATATTATCCCCTGGGGGTGTGGTTACTCAGGAGTCATTAGAGAGCTCCCAGCTAAAGAGTGACAGCAAGAGTGTTCTCCATAAGCCAACCATAAAAGCAGTAACTAGGAAGTAAGCCCGAGGCTAGTACTGTGGAGACTTGGGTTTCATTCCCTGATGTGTCACAGGCTTGTTGGGACACCTCGGACAACTCATGCTGTATACAGGCCAGGGATAACAGGTACTTAACTCCACTGAAAATACGTGCAGAGGAAAAAGGGTGTGTGGTGGTATTGTTGTTAGTTGGGTATTTAAGTGGGTTTTAAATCCTGTTTTATCTAGGGACTTGGAAATAATGTTGTTAACAACTTTTCTGAGTCCCCTAAAGGAGTTTGCTGAACAAAAGTGTCTTTAAGGAGGGAAATGGTAACAGAGTTTCTCTAATGTCACTTAAATTAAGCACTAAAATCGCTAGTTCTGTCCCTGAAAAACCCTGGTGTTTTGCTGAGGGCAGGCAGGAGAGCAGTCCAGCTGTAGGTCCAGCCTGACTTCCTGTACCTTCGAATTTATTAGCGCATCACTGGTTCCCCAGCCTTGCACCATGGCGATGCACGTATGTGGAGAAGTTTGCTGCAATGTTTTCCCTCCATTTTTATCTGTTTGGCTCAGCAGCTTCAACCTGGTACAGGAACTCGTGTGTGATGGCTGCTGATGGATGGCTACCGTCAGCGGTGTCGCTTGTGCCATGCAGCGATTGATTGCTTCTGCGTTAGAGACCTGGGAAAAGCACGGCGGTAACCTTCTCTCTTGAGCTGGTAGCTGTTGGCATGTCTGGTACTTTTTGCACCAAAACAAATCCCTTTGCTTCAGGGTGGCTAGGAAGGGAACCGTGTTTTTAATTATCATATATTTCGAAGACTGCCCGGTGCTCCATTAGCTTCCACAGTAAATTTCCTAAGGTAAAGTGACAAAACGGTAATTTTTCATTATGAATCAGCTATCCATGAAAGATTGGATTTAGGTCAGAATTTATTACCCCACGGAACTGAAGCCAATATTTAACATAATGTCAGCTGTCTTGATATTAGAGAATTTTAATGGTTCTGCAATTTTATTCAATGATGAAGTTATTTCAGTTGTGTAGTATACGTCTGGGCAATTTGATGTACAGGACCTTGAGATGAAAATTGGATAAACATGGGAAATGGTGATTGATTGGTGCAAGGTTGCAATAATGTCTGCCTTGATATACCTTTTATTGTTAAATTATTTATCTAATGCAATCTCCTACACTATTAGGAGTCTTTAAGTTGGCATTAAATCGATGTTTAAATCTTCACAGTCAGAAAGACCTCATAACTCAAACTGATAAATATCTTCTAACGTATCAGGAGAAATAATGATCCATCTTAATATCTGAAAGTAGGAAAGATATTATTCTTTCTATTTGCTATGAATCCCTGTAGAAGGGCTGAGCCATAAACCGGAAGAATTAAGATTAGGAGACAGAAAGAAATATTAGAAAGAAAAAGTATAGTAGTAGTTTATCTGGGGAATTGAGAGCAAATCCTCTTTCCTTCGGAAGATGAGTAAAAACTTTCGCCGGGCCTGAGCAGAGTGGGGTGAGTTGACGATCACGTGCTGGCTGTCCTCAGAGGGCACACGCAGCCTTCCCGAGGTCTACGGGGGCTCATTCCTGGAGGCAAGGAGAAAGGGCCACAGTGACATCGTCTGCCAAGGCACATCAAGCATCTGCTCCAGCTGACTAAGCCTGCCTTCGCCTGATTTGTGCTCAGGGTACAGAGGGTGTGTGGCGGATCAGTGGAATAGAAACATGTGGCCTTGGATGGAGCTGGGAACAAAACCACAGGATGGCATTTGGATTTGTCGGTCAGGGCTAGTGGACAAGACTGATCCAATGCAAATCGCCATCAAAACAGACCCCTGTGAAGCCTTGGTGCACTTTTGCTATGCCCTGCATGTGTACTCTTGCCTAGAGTTTGCCTAAGTACACATCAGTAATTTTGTACTGAATTACCCAGGAACAGTATAGATACTTTTTTTTTCCCTCGTCTAGCAATTGTTCTATGGCAGGGGCCTGGATATTTTGTCTGGAAGGCAGATAATAGGATCAGTAAGCACAGCTGAAGCTGACCTTATGCTGTCTGTGTACCAGTTTAAATACCAGAAAGAAATACTACACACAGTCAGTGGGTAAAATAAAGAAAAATCCTCATTCAGATGGTAACAAAATCTAGTGAAGAGTAAATGGGAAGTACAGGTTCCTTTCCACCTTAAGGGTGGCGAAATTGATGAACACTGATGTTGGATGTTTCTTTGAATAGCAGGAGGCTCTCTATTTTTTGAGGTGAAGATGGAAAAAATTATGCTATGGATAAATAGGATCTCTAAATGCGTTTTCATTTTCAAGCATTTACGATTTTATTTCAACCTATATCTAAAACTACCCAGCTGTAAGGGCACAAACCTGCCCTAAATAAACCTTCAGAACTTGCTGACTTTGTCCCGAAGTCAAGCAGAACATGAAAACCTTGCATCATCCCTGAATAAAACATTTCAAAGCTGATGAAACCTATTTCATCATTTGCATGTATTTTGAGTAGAAATAATTGTGGTTTGACAATTTTCTTCTCATTATCTTAGCTGATAACTGAAAATGGTAATTGTTAGCTGACCAAAATTGGTGTAGCTTCATTTGGGTGCAGCAGTGAACCTAACTGACCCTGCAGCTTCTCTAAAATGCCATCCTTTCGAGCCTATGCTGAGGCAAAACACAGAAAATCCTACGTTTCTTCGGATTAATTGGATTAACCTAGACTGGAAATTACATAATACTACACAGTAGGCATTTAGCATCCCTAAAACTTCAGGCTTCAAAGAGCAGTTTCCTCAGCAGTTCAGGCTCCCTACCTGGGCTTGTTTATTGCTTTGAACATGCAGGCACACTTTTATGATTCATAATCATCCATAAAGAATTTCAACTGTTATTTGAAATGCTCTTTTGGGAAGGCTCAGTAGTTATTAATTAATAATGCATCAGTAAAGCAGCAGAAAGGCAGGTAAAGATGCAGTTAGAAGTAATGGCTGGGTCTCTGCTGGCTTCAAAATTGTGTTTATGTCTCGTTTCCCCTGGTGTGTCCCCCTAGCTCATCGGTGTGCGTTGACTCTGGGTTCTCCTCTTCATACTCCAGGCACTTTCTTTAGAAAATACTGGCTGATGCACGAAAATGTCCATAATTATAAGTAAATCAAAATGCGTTTTAGCATGCTGGTATGGGTTAAGAGGTATAAACTGACCCTTAACGTGATTTCAGTGCCAGAAACCTGTCAGAGACTTGCAGAAAGAGAACACAAAACCACTCAGTAATATCTTTGAAATGCAGAAAATTTCAGGCTAAGCATAAAAAAGAAAAAAAAAATCTGCTTTGAACTGCTGTTATATATTGCTAAAGAGAATTAGCAATTGACCTGGGCACTTAAACTAACAAATGGGGTTCATAGACAACAGCGTCGCCCCTTTATCACAGTGATAATCAACATGGTGAGAGTCAATGCAGATCTGGGGTACGTGGGGTTGGATAGACTGAATGCTGCTGGCTGTCAAGAGAAAGGATGAACTATTTGGAGGTTTCCTGTGCCTGCTGCTGGCTCAGTGTTGAGCTCTGTTTAGCAATATTTTGTTAGCGTTTTACTTCCATGCTGATTACCACATTTGCAATGCGTCCTATTTTTGTGTGGTAACTGGTAATCTGGAAAACTTACTCGGTGTGCAAGATTTAATATTAGTTCCTGCTGTCATGCTGACAATGAATTAGCTTTTTGGACTCTATCGTATGTTCTCAGCAGGCACATAGGTAATTAAAATGAGCACACGTTGGGTTTCATATTAACACTCAAATCACCCTGGGCAAAAGGTCTCTGTGTTCTTTGGGGATTATACACTGGGGCAATGTAAGTATAGTGTTAGGTGTAATTGTTATTTTAAATACTTTTTCATTGAACATAATATTAACCATTTCTACACTAGCTAACTTGCTAA
>NW_010251336.1:0-2901 GCF_000690775.1 Eurypyga helias
CACTGCCGGGGTGGGACGGGACCGGCGCAGGCCGACACCTGCAGCAACCTCCCGGGGGGGTTGTACTGCCGTTGTGTCCGCCTGGACGGGGGTGACGCGTGTGCGTGTTTCTGTTTTGTAGATCGTTCTTACATGAGATTAACAGAAAAGGAAGATGAAACGTTGCCCATAGACGTAAGTCCCAGTTTCCACAACGTTTGCTGTAATGCCGCCGTTTGCTCTAACGGTTTAGTCTCCCTCGGCTTGCTCTTTGCAGTGTGGCGGGCAAGCAGAAAGGGGAAAGTGGGTTTTACATCTCACTTTCATTTGATCTCCCTCCGTCAAATAGAACCGTATCTTCCATCCCGGCTTCCTGCACAGTGTTACATCTGTCAGAGACAACAAACCCCAGGTCCAGACCTCCCTCTCTTGTAGAACTGTCCTGCAGCATCTTGCCCAGGAATTCCCTGAACGCAGCTCACAGAGCTTTTGCGTTCCTCTCCTTCTTTGCGGCATAAGGATCCTCCTCCCTCTGGCTTTTGTTGGCTGACATTTGTTTATCCAGGGTGGCTGCGTGCCCGTTTCATCCTGGCACAGCCTGCTTCAGGATGGGCTTTGGGGTTTTCCATTTGTTTTATTTGCTTGTTTTTTAAATTCCACCTCAATTATTACCTGTTCCATTTTTGCTTAATCTGAAAGGTGAGGAGGTGAAGGACCCACGACAACCAGGCGTGGCATTTGGACTGAGCAGCAGCTGCCACCGCTGCACAGCGTGCGTTGGCAGCCAACTCACTGCTGGGAGAGAGCGTTAGATCCTTAAGTGCCCAGGAACGCAGCGTTTTGTTCCGAGGATCTTGCCGGGGAGCCGTGGGAATCAGTTCAATTTGTGCAACGCAGACCAGGTTGTCAGGCAGCCGACGCTCTCCTCGGCTCTGCCGCTGCTTTGCCGTGCTGAATGGGGGAGTAGTTGACCTTCCCCGTGCCTCAGTTTCCCTGCTGTTGAATTGCCCGCCTCGGTCAGTGGATGCGAAGCGCAGGAGATGCTGTCTGAGAGATGAGATGTTTTGGTAAATAGGAAGAACGCTGAGTAACGTGTGTGTTGCGTTGTGCTTCCCTCTGTTGCAGATAGTTCTTCAGACTCTGTTAGCCTTTGCAGTTACCTGCTACGGGATAGTACATATCGCAGGAGAATTTAAAGACATGGATGCCACTTCAGAGCTAAAAAACAAGTATGTTTTATTTCTTCTTTTCATAAACACCTCTGCCACGCTGCACAAGCCGAATGCTCTGATGTAGCTCGCGTTCTAGCGGGTTGTAGACGATAACACTGAGAGGAACAGTCACACCCGGGAAAGCCAACAGTGCCTTGAATCTCAGAGAGAGTTAGATAACAGGAATAAATTAAATAAACTTCTTGCTTTTCCTTATGCAAAACCTTGCTGTGCAGAGTGGGTAGAGGAGTGGAATGTCTGCATAGGAAGTAAGAGCTCAGCAGATCATAAAATGGTCCCACAGACTGCGAGGCACTGTGCCCCACTCACCCTCTGATTGCTTCCTTACAAGAGTCTGAACTGCCTGAATCTCACACTGAGCTCTTCAAGGCAGAATATCTGAAAGACTTTAAGAAAGTCAGGGGGTTTGAATCGAGATTTTGCAAAAGGTATGAAATTGGATGGGCAGGCGCGGCCTCACTGGCCATTTCCCCAAACGCAGGGGCGCGTGGCAGGTGGACAAGCTGACATCGTTCCGTAGTCTTTACCTAACCCCCTTAGCTGCAGGCACAGAAAAGGATGGAAAGCGGACAAAAAGAGCGTCAGAGCATTAAGACCGGTGACAGCTGAGCTAAGGCGGTCGTGCCTGGTGGGTGTCCTGCGGGGCTCCACAAGCCTGCCCCGAGCTCAGGGGAGGCAGGTGACGCTTGTCAGGGGGCTGGACAACCTCTGCGTGTGGAGCAGTCGGTGTTTTTCACGCTTGGCTTTGTATTTCCCATGTGTTTTGGGTTAGGAAACTTAGAAAGTGAGCAAGAGTCTCGTTTTGAAAAAGAGCTGGTGTACCCTAGGCTGACTCTTCTACGACTCCTCCTCTTCTAAGAGGGTGTTAACGTTGCCTCTTTACGTTTATTTTGAAGGACGTTTGACACGTTAAGGAACCATCCGTCTTTTTATGTATTTAATCATCGTGGTAGAGTATTGTTCCAGTCCCCAGACACAGTGAATTCTTCTTCAAACCAAGACGCTTTGTCATCCAGCTCGTCACTGAAATTTCGAAAACTTGAACCTCTGCGCCGCTAAGACTTTTACAGATTATCATCATAATCCAGGACACTGAGATGTAATATTGAAGTCGGGGATGTAAACACTTTTTTAATTTCTGGAGCAGTATTTATATTGATCTTCCAGACTTTATAAAGTATATATATATAAACTAAGGACCTTCTTTGTACACTGTTAATGGAAACGACCGAATTGTGAATTGGCAGTGCAGTGTAAATTATTCTACAGTTATGCTGTGAAACACACCTTCAAATTTTCATATATTAAACCAAGTTGCAGCTGACTTAACTTCAGTTAAAACACAAAGTGAGCTAGTTTTTACTGCGATTAATGTTCTCTGACGAGAGGGAGCGTCTGAGCGCCGTTTCTCAGTGTGCTTGCGTTGCAGTTCGTGGAACTCCAACAGAAATGCTGTCTGCGCCGTGTCGCGCAGCAGCAGAAAAAGGGGCAGCGCCTCCGGTGCCCGGGAGACTCGCGTGGCGCGGGAGGTCAGAAGGATCGCTCTCGGGGTTAGTTTATTTATAACGCTGAAAAATAGTTGTGAAGGGTATTTTGGGGTTGTTTTTTTTTTTCTTCCTACTTTTTCCCGACCGCGTTATTTCCTCGTTGCCCTCCTTCGGGAACTGTCCCACCTTGCCCCTAGCTGCCT
>NW_010251336.1:3090-3432 GCF_000690775.1 Eurypyga helias
TTTTAAGCAGCGGAAAGAAATAGCCATTGCCGGGTGCAGCGGCAAGGCCTGTTTGCCATAACCAACCCGCCACGCTAACAACCCCCTCTTCTGCCAGCAGAGCCTTTCTCTCGCACTTCTTTTTTCCAGCTGACCCCTTGCTGATTTAAGATTACCGCCTTGGTGTCATGTCTTAGGACAGATGATCACGGTCCTTAACTCTTACGACGTCTGAATTCTCACCTCCCCTCCGGCAGCGCTGCAATCGCTCTTGGTCTGGCGTTTTGCCTCCCCGGCACAGCAAAGGGCCGGCGGTTCGAGATGCTGATGGGGCCAACGAGCGTTTGGCCTAGCCTGAGCTTG
>NW_010251336.1:3445-3686 GCF_000690775.1 Eurypyga helias
GCCCTTTGTCCTCGCGTCTCTTGGAGAGCGTTCAGAACCGTCACAGGCCAAAAGCTTAGCAGAAACGCTGTGTGAACCAAAGCTTCCCCTAGCCCTGCCCACCCTGCGGGGCGAGTGCCCCAGTCCTCGAGCAGTACCCACAGCTTGCTGGGCTACGGGAGCACCCGGGTTTGGTTCCAAAGGGTTACGCTGCTGGCCAAGAGCATCTGCGCTGCCGGCTTCCGTCCTCAAGCGTCCTGGT
>NW_010251336.1:3875-5424 GCF_000690775.1 Eurypyga helias
ACTGACCCTGCAGTGAGCTGGTTGCAGAGGGGCTGGGAGCAGGACGCTCACCCCGAGTGTCAGAGAAGCCCCGTCTGTGCCACCGTAAGGCTCCGTGGACCTGCTGCCATGGGACGGGGAGAGTGGAGAACATCCTCTGCTCCTCGGCGCGGGTCCCGCTGGGAACGCCGAACGGGGAGAGCGGAGAACATCCTCTGCTCCTCGGAGCGGGTCCCGCTGGGAACGCCGCCCTGTTCTGTGACAAGCAGCCTTACTCCAGCAGCAACGGTTGTATCACAGAGCTGTACAAATGATTTTTTTTTCTTAATGATCTCGCAATGTCCAATAAAAATTGATCTCCTTGAAGTGTCCGGGGGTTTATTGGATTATTCCTGACCATCCCGCTGCATGATGGTGCCTGTACACAGAAGGATCCCCTCCCTCGACCTGCTGGCCACACTTCTCTGGATACAGCCCAGGATACGGTTGGCTTTCTGGGCTGCCAGCGCACACGGCCGGCTCATGTTCAGTTTTTCATCAACCAGTATCCCCAAGTCCTTCTGCTCGGAGCTGCTCTCTATCCACTCTCCACCGAGCCTGTACTTGTGCTTGGGATTGCCCCACCCCAGGTGCAGGACCTTGCACTTGGCCGTGTTGAACTCCGGAGGGGGAGTCAAACTACCTTGTTCCAAGCAGCTAAACCAAACATGTGGGAGGGCAGGTGAGCAGCCTGGGGACCTGCCTGCCTCGGGGGTTCCTCCTCAGCACAGCTGGCAGCACCGACACGTTTCTGCCTCCCGTTGACCTGCAGCGACGGCCGTTCTGCCCCGTGCTAATCCTCCGACAGGCTCCTGCGAGGGCTGGTGTGGCAACCAGTTGCTGGGGGAAACGCTCAGCCTCTCGTGGGGCTGGAGATGGTCGAAATCTTGAACTTGAGCAAGATCGCTTTTCGCTCCCCGTTCTGCTTTTTCATTTGGGGGAAAGTTAGCAAAGAACCGGAGGAGTTTGCTTAACTACAGCACCCACCCCGATTGCGCCAGAGAGCAGCGGCCTCTCCCCCACCCCGTCTGTTTCTGGCGCCTGCGCCCAGCACCGTGCGAGGGCGCGGAAAGCGGGCGTCGGCGTGTTACGGAAGGGGCACCTTAACCCGCTCCTGGGGCTCCCTGTGCTCACCTCACTGTTCTTCACGGGCAGCTTCCCTCCTTCCAAAGCAGAACAAATTGTGCCCAGAGCTTCTTGGATTAGAGCAAAGCAGGAGAGCTCCCAGCCTCGCCCAGCGCGCGTTCCCTGCCGTCGCGCCTTCAACACCTTCGGATACGGGATGTGATGGTCCCACTACGTTAAACACTAAACCCCCCCCAGGTGCCGGTACCTTCCGCTGGCTGCTGGAGCAGCAGGTTTAATCTGCTTTACTTCTGCTGGGATTTTCCACTCCCCCTCACCAGCAACTGGGAGTTTTTGTTTGTTGAAAGCGAAGGAAGGCCGGGGGCGCTTAGACCCTGGCGAGGTGAGGAGAGGGGGCCCACCGTCGTGCCGGAGATCGTTCAGCGTCGCTGCCTGGTCGGCACAG
>NW_010251337.1:0-274 GCF_000690775.1 Eurypyga helias
TTCCTTCCTTTCTTTTTCCTGGGTTAAAAATAATCAAGTTTCTGGGAAGCAGCAACTCCTGCTGCGCCTGCCTCCCTGCACTCGCGCCCCGGAGAATAGCTCAGCTCGGCTCTGCGCTCCGGCCCCTCCTCGCTGCTCTCTCCTTCCTCCTCCCCACCCCCTACAGGGATCTGACTAATATGCTTGGGCTCTGCTTGCCAGCTCAGCTGGAAAGGAATTTAACCATTGCCTGGCCTGGAGGGAAGGAGCGGAGAGCCTGGACCTCCCCTGGAGA
>NW_010251337.1:435-9504 GCF_000690775.1 Eurypyga helias
AGCACCCCATGCGAGCGGTGGTCCCACACTTGAGCCCCACACAGGTGCAGTGACCCTCGTGGGGTCCCTCGGGAGTGCCCTCCCTTCCCACGGGCCAGGCGAGGCGACAGCAGCACCCCGGGTGCCGTGGTCCCAGCGGGAGCTCACGGGAGATCCTCATCCATCCATGGATGCTCCTTGGGCACCCACACCCTGAGCCTGCAACTCTCCGCAGGCCTCGGCGCCGGGCAAAGGTGGGAGCTGGGGTCCCGTGCTGCGGGTGGGTCGCAGTGGGGCCAGCAGCTCCAGCCCCACAGCCCTGAGGTCTGCGGCAGGAGAGCCCCAGAGCCGGGCTGAGCCCTGCTGCAGTGCAGCTCTGGCAGGAGCCAGCAGCCCTCTGTCTACACAGTGGGTAGGAGGCGGTGAGCAAAGGCAACTTTACATCTGGGTAAAAATCACTGAGAAGAAAGCGCCCCCATCCCCCAAGGCCAAACCCCGGTGCTAAAAAAGGGGTTTTTTGTGTGCACCCCCTCCGCTCTTTCCCCTTGCCAGCCAGGCGCTGAGCACAAGCAGATTTAGCAGCAGAGGAGTGGGAGCCGTGTCTCTGCTTTACAGCAGGACAGGGAAAGCACAGCCTTGACCAAGGTTATCCCACAAAGACTGTGGCAGAGGTAAGAACAGACCCCTCCCTCCCAAGGCTCCGGCTCTCTGGTGTATTGCAGCATCTCCCTGCTCTGCTGAAAACTCCCCCTGAAATCTCCCGGCCATTGCAGAAGGACTTCGAGGCCAGAAACCCGAAGCCCAGCACCCCAGTGCTGAGCCGAGCCAAGAGGCCCCGCCTCGGGCCCCGCTAACCCCCTGCGCTGGCTGGCTCAGCCCTGCTGCTCCGGTGCCAGGGCACGCACCGTCCCGGAGCAGGATGCTACCCTTCCCGGAGCCCGCTGCCGGGCAAGCTGTAAGCGCGGCCCCTCTAGAGATGGGGCTGGGGAGAGGAAAGGGCATGGGGCACAAAGCAGGGACCCCGAGAGCGCAGGAAAGCTGCAGCCGGAGGAAGAACCCTTTAGCTGCTGGGGTGCTCCGTGGAGCGGGGTCCCTCTCCAGGGGAGGGGGCTTGCACTGGCAAGAAGGAAAATGAAAGAGGAAGATGTTTCCTCTCCAAATCCTCCCTTAAATGGCAGTTCTGCTGTAAAACAGGGTAGGATGGAGCTCAGGGTTTGTTTTCCCTGCAGGACCTGAACGTGGCTCAGCCTGGGACTGCAGCGTCAGGCCAGGCCCCTCACAGCTCTGCAGGAGCAGCACTTCTGCAGCCCCAGCTCAGCTCCCGCACACATCCCTGCATAACCACTGCCCGGTCCGGGGACCCAGAGCAGGAGAGAGGAGAGGAATCAGCACCCACCTCACTCCCACACTGGCTTTCTGCCCCAGCTGCCAGGGCTCGAGGCACCAGGAGATGCACGGCCAGAGCCTCCGCGGCCTCCCACAGCCAATGGTCAGAGGATAACGCGAGTGGTGGCAGGATACAGGCAGGAGCTGGAGCGGGATCAGGCACTGACCATCCCCAGGCGAGCAAGGACACCCCCATTTGTTCCCCAGTACTCAATTTCTTGGTGCCTTAGGAGCTGCCCCTGGCCCTGCCTGCCCCACGGGCTCTGCAGCAACCTCAGCAGCCAGGAAATGCTGGCAGGAGCGAAAGGGATTGAGAAACTGCAGGCAGCAGGATGAGACACGAGCCAGCACAAGCAGGATGTGACTCGGGGGTGACGGGGACGGCCAGAGGGGTGTCACTAGGAAGCAGTACCTGGGGCCCATCCTGTACCCTCCCTCCTGCGCTCCCACGCTCCTCACGGCTGAGCCCCAGCTCCCCACACAAGTCACCGGGTCCCGTTCCTGTTTCACACGCACCCCCCACCCCCCCCCAAATTCTCTGCTGATGACTCCTTGTTCCATCCACCCAAGGGTTTGCACTCCTGCCCTTCCTGGGGCTGCCACCCGGGGCTGTCCCCTCCACCCAGGGCTGTCCCTGCCACTCAGCCCATCTGCATGGGAGGGCTGGCATTTCCCAAGGTTTTTTCAGCACAGACTGGATGGCAATGGTGGCAGGTTTGGGGCAAAAAAATGGCTAGACCTTGCCCTTGTCCTGCCTCAAACCAGCTTCAGGAAAGGAGGAAGGAGAGGATGGAGGGGATGAAGGAAGATAAGTGGAGAGAAAAAAAAAAAAAAAAGGAGGAGAAATTATTTTTTCCCCCACTAAACACCCCAAGAAACTTTGCTTTGGTTTTCCACCAACTCCTCTGGCTGAGGCTAGCTGACCCCAAGGTGGATCCTTCTATGGGTGCTCCCATCTCCCAGTCCCTCACCCGCTGGTCCCCACCGCATGACACGGTCCCTCCAGCACACCCCCACCTTTCATAGCTCCAGCATGCCAAGGAAAGCCAACTCAACTGCCACTCCTGCAAAATTACCTGCTTGGGAGGAGAGATCCAACCCCAGGCACAACCCGTGGTATCCAGAAGGCAAGAAGGGACGAGTGAAGAACCCACCTGCCAACCCCAAAGGCAACAAAACCCTTCAAACTCAAGGAGCCCGGTGAGCAAGACTGGACACAGGCTCACTGGCTTTGTGGCAGTTCAATCCCAGCTTTGGCTCACCCTGGAGTGTGGAGGGGTCAGAGTCCCGCTGATCTCTCGGGCAAGAGGACCCATTTTACTGGGGTCAGGGTCCAACCAAGGTCCTGGGGGTTCCCAGGCTGCCCCATGCTGCTGTGGGGTATGGGACAGCTTTGCAGAAGGAGTATGTCCCTGGGGAGGGAGGGAGGTGTCACCCCCTCTCCTTTTCAGGGGAATGGCTCACATAAGTGTCACAAAAAGTCAGTGCTCAGCAGAAGTCTTTAGCCAGCTTAGTGCCCTTCCAGCCAAGGAGTTCACAGCTCACAGTTCCCAATCCCTACCTGTCACCCCTCCACACACCAGCTACCCTCCCACATCGGGAATTATTTGCCCCAGACGAGGAAAACCAAAGCAACAAAGAGATCGATCCCAGCAGTTGAATCCAGTAAAGCCCAAAGCTGGATCAGCTGCTTCCTTGCCATGGGGCAGGATGACAGGGAGACATAAGCCTGCCATGGGGCAGAGCCCAGGACACCCAACCCGCTGCAACCCCTGGTTGATAAGGGCATCCCACATCCCTACAGTAAGACACACGATGGAAAAGTCCCTGTTACACAAACAGCTCCAAACCTGGCCCACCGGGCAACAAAATCTCAGGGGTTCCAAGGTGCTGCAGCTCTCCCTTTCCATCTCTCCAGGCAGGTGAGCAAAGCACAAAGATACACATCCAGGAGAGAGAAAGCTCCAAAGCTTAGGAGGGAGAAACGGGAGTGGAGGAGTGCAGTTTAGCCTGCAGGTCAGGACATCCTCCTGGGATGTATCTCTGGACCCAGGAGGATGCAGGAGCAAACAACCACGTCACAGCAACTCCCTGAAACATCACAGTCGCTCTCCGGGCAATGCAATATCTCCAAGGTGGGACAAAACCTTTATCCTCCATCCATGATCCAGGAATGAAAAAAAATGGGGTATTTCTCCATGGCCAGCTCCAACCCTGGCATGGAGGCACCAGCTGTGGGGCTGTGAGGGGACTTGCATTCTGCTCTACTCACTCAGTCTCTCTCATCTTTCTAAGAGCTGAGGGGGGGGTTGTTTACTTGGTTTTGGAGGAATAGTAGATTTACCAAGAATTGGAAGATTCAAAAAGGCTGAATCATCCTGAAATTCAGGGTGAAGTTGAAAAATTATTTGGAATGAAAAAAAAAAAGAAATACGTGTGTTGGGCAGAGGAGAAGGTTTTGAAGATGTCAAACCACCTTCTTCCATCACTCACATGACGAGTTGTATTTGGGCATCTTCTAAAAGAATCTTTTTGACTTTTACATTCCAACAAATCTGTTTTTTCCAGTTCAAAAAATGATCTCAATGGAAAAGATCTAGTTAAAATTAGGCAACCCCCAAACACAACAAAACAAAAACCTTTCAAGCCAAACCAAATATTCTGGCTTTACCTAAAACAACGATTTGCACTGGTATGGGGTATTTTGTGGGTTCTTCTTTTTTTCTTTCCCATTTTGCCAGAAACGGCCTCCTGAATCCTTGTTCTGGGTTGACATGGTCCAATTCCCACACCCAAGAGGTTCCCTTGGGCACCAACCAACACTCTCCCATTTTCCTAGCAACGTGGTTCCCCATCAACGGACCAGACCCACTGGTGTAACTATCTTCTCCAAGAAGGAACGCTGCAGTTCACCTTGCTCACCGACCTCCGAGCCTGCCCTGTGCATCCTTCACGGTGCCTTCATCCAACCTCAAAACCCCGGTTACTGGAGGAGGAGTAAGACTCCTTAACAATTACTCAACCAGCCAACAGCCACCTCTACTCTTGGAGTAGACCTCCAGTAGACACTGGAGGATCCTCCTCTGGGGAGAGGAATCAGAGTCTCTTCTCAAGAGAACTGCTCTCCTCTCCAACCCAACCCAACTCAACGCAACCCAACACAACCTTCTCCTTTCCACCACCCACGACCCCAACCTCCACCCCCACCACCCAGGCCAGACGGCATCACATCCAACACCAAGCCATGCCCAAGAAGAGAGATTTAGCGCTCAAAAAAGGCAGGTTTCCCTAAGGTTGCTGCGGGGGAGGCTGAGCGCCAGTGGGGGGGGGGATGTGGTGGTGGTTGTTAGACAAAGGGATGCTGGGCTGCATTTCCAGCCCTCGCGCCTGGCTGCAGAGGCAATCGGCAGCGGGGCTGAGCCCTCCGACCTCAGGCAAAGAGGTAAAACCCCAGGAAAGTAGCAAACAAGTTGAGGCGTAAACACGACGCGGATCCACGGCACTTCAGCGTGCTTCGTTATCTCCGCTTAGACTGGAGTCGGTGGAGCCGGGTTTGAGAAGAGCAGAAATATCAGCAATTAAAGATATGTCGTGTCAAAAAAACTCTAAACTGATTAAAGTTGAAGGCTCCGTTTTCTTCTTTTCATCAGAGAACGGAATCAAAACCTGCCTGGAAAGACGCGCTCCCCCCGTTCCCAGCGCTCCGAAGGCAGCGCCTGCATCCGTCCTGCTGTGTCCCTGCATTTTAATTACCACCTTATTAATATTCATGAGGCTAGGCACTCAAGGGGGATTGCAGTCTGTCATTCTCTCTCTCTCTCTTTCTCTCCCTCTCCCCCCCTACCTCTCTCGGCTGAATCTGTGGGGTTTTTTTTCCCTTCCCCTTCCCAACAGTTGGCGTGCAGCAGATCCGTTCGCGGCCGCGTGTGCACGCAGCCCCGAAGGCGCCAGGCGTGCAAGAGGCCGTGGCGCGGGGAGGATGCCTGTGCTTGCCGTTGGCAGGTGGCACGGTTTGGGGTGCAGGTGGTTGGGTGCATGATTACCCCCCGCCGCGTGCGGCAAGCCCCAGCATCCGGATGTAAAACTTAGGGATGCCGAGCGGCGTTCCGGCTCGGAGCAAGCATGTGTGCACGCATATGCGACTGCTGCGTACTCGGGGCGCGATGCCGGCACATGAGCAGTGTGGCCCGTTGGGGAACGGGAGAGCTGGCGCACGTGAGAGCAGGCGTGCAAGGAGCGGAGCGTGCCCGCGTGTGCTCACGCTCACGTGCCCAACTCCTGGCAACGGCATCCCTACCGAGTGCTGGGGTGATGGCGCGGGACCCGCACGAGAAGAGCATGGCCGTGCGGGATGGCACGGGGTGAACGCAGATGCCCTCAGCCCTCACCCCACCACCTCTCCCTGTGGACTGAGCACCCTGCACCCCACATTACCCTACACCCCACTTCTCCATTCTCGGGCAATAGCAGCCCCCGCTGAAGCAGCCAAGAGCACCATGGCACGGCCAAGGGGCCGCTGCGTCCTCGGCCGAGCCGACAGCCGTCAGGGTGAAGTGGGACCTTCACACACCCAGGGAGGGTGACCCCCTGACTGTGCCCCGCTTGCCAGCGCAGCTTGCTGGCTCCGCAAATTGCGTCCCATTTGTGTTCTCAGGTCCAGGTCGTTGGCGTGCCCTGGGGAGGAGAGAAGGCAGAAAGCCTGGCTTGAGGGAGCAGGCAGGGAACAGGCTGTGGATGGAGCTGGAGTTAAACCGGTTTTCTCATTATAAGTTGACCAACGTGGGGTTTACCCCCTCCTCGCTGCCGTGCAGTGTTTAACCCTTTCTAGATTCACTACTGAAACCCAGTGGCCACACAAGCAACCGAGAGCTTGCCTGGCTTTCCAAACCCTGCTCCTCCCTTGCACAGGAGGGCCAGGCTGTGCCCTCCTTGGTCCCTGTCCTGCACTGGGGCGATGCAGAGCCCGGCTGCAGGCTGTGGTCACATGCCCCCATCACCCCACGCTGCTCAAAGCCATTGGCAAAGGGGGCACACGAGGCTGCCCCATCCCGACAGCCACCAGTTGCGGGCTGAAGCCCACCTTCGTTTTCCAGGCAGCCGCAGTCAGACCACAATTGCACCTTCCCCCAGCATCTTCCTGTTGACTAACAACACCCAAAGCACTATCATGAGCCCGAAGCCCCTTTGGGGACGGATCCTGAAGCCCAAAGCTCTGCCTCCCCATCACCAACCACCTGCAAGCAACCTGTCGAGAGACACTCCAACTCGGCGGCTCCCCAACGCCCCACTTGCTCAGCTCCACAAATATTTGAATTAAGGTCCCCTGGGGAGCCGCAGTCACAGAGTAACTGATTTCTCCTCCTTCATTATATCTCTGTGTAATTTACCGAGGGACGGCGGCGTGTGCCTCCATTCGAGCGAATTCCCAGCAGGACTCCCGAGAGCTCACAAATCAGGCAAAGGCAAGGCATTAGAATATGAAAGGTGAGGCTGGTCTCCCCACCAAGACTCATCTCGCTCTTCCCCGGCTCCGCCAGCCCCGAATTGTGTTTTATTTCCACCTGCTGCCTCTTGTGCGAGCGGGGAGGCGATGGGTTGGGATGGGCCATGGGGCTGTATCCCTGGCTCTGTCCCCAGCTCCTGCTCCCGTCTAGGCAAGAAGGAGGGGAAAAGGGTCGCCGCCTTCTTGGCAGCATCTCAAGAGCCAGAGATGCCAAGGAAGCTGATGCAGCAAAGGTTTCCAAGTGCAACCATGTCACCTGGCCTTAAAATCTGACTTCTTTTCACCCAGAGAAGTAGCCGGTGCCTCAGTTTCCACACCTACAGAAAAGAGTAATCACTCCCTCCATTTACTAGTTCAAGATCCCCGACATTTACAAGTTGGAGGTCTATAAAAGCCAACCGGCGTTACGGATCCACCTGTGTCGCATCTCCAGCCAGGAGGAGCTGGAGGCCAAGCTACCAGAAAGACCTCAAAGAGTCGCCAAGAAGAAAAAGAAGGGAGAAAATGAGGAATTTGGGCCCAAGACGCACAACCGAGCTGCTTGGTGGTGTTATTTTTCAAAACTTGAGGTGCGAGGAGGTTGGTCATCCGTGGACCCACCTCAGTGTGAACGCAAGCCAACCAAACCCATGGCCAACTGTCAGGTCTCAGCCCTACGCCGGGGTGCCAGGGTGGGAGCAGGTCACCCCGAGAGCGGGAGGCGTTCGTTAGTGGCGGCTAATAGGATGACCGGACCTCTAGCAGGTCTTTGCAGCTTCTATGGGTTGGGTAGGGGTTGTTCCTCTCCAAACCGCCTGGCCTTGGACACCACCGAGGATGTGACACCAGAGCAACGTGCCGCCCGGGCTCGGCCGCAGCGAGTTCTCTGTTCCAGCTACACTGCAAACAGCGGAGGGCAACATTTTGCTTCCTGGAAACCCAGAGAAAAGTATTTTTTTTTCTGAAGAGCTGCAGCGCATAGGCAACCTGTAATGGAGATTTCAGAAATCTGGGTGTTCCCCCTTCCACCTCCTCTGCGAAGACAAAGACTTGGCAGATGGTGGTGGTGCTTCGCAGGGCTCCTGCTAGGCTTTTCTTTGGGAGCGGGGTGCAGGGACCCTCACTCTCGTGCTTCCCTACAGAGGTGAGAGCAATGTGAAATCTGCCCACCCCAAAATCCGCCGGGCTATGTCAACTTCCCAGAGCTCTTCACACGGGCTGACTTAAAGGTCTGGGGCTGTTCAGCCTTTAACAAAGAGCTCCTTTCTCCCCAACCTTGGCCAGTCATTGGAGTCAAATAGGCTGTGCAGAAACCAAACCAAACAAAGCCCCTGCAAAGCAGCTCCCCATCTCCATATCCCCGCACCAGTGCTCTGGATTTACCCCCGGAGCCCAGGGACGTTCCCCGCTCCATGGGGCACGATGGGCTGAAGCGGCGAGGTTGTGTTCGTTCCTGAGCTTCTCGCTGTTGGGCATCTGTGGGAGGTGATGAGGGGGTGTCTGGGGGGCACATGTGCCACGGAGCTACTCCAGCTTCTGCCTGCAATACCCCTGCTCCGGCGGATTTGCTCCAGACTCCAGCCACGCTGCTGCCGGTGCCATGAACCCGCTCAGGAGCCCTCGTGGGTGCCACATGGCTTTCCCAGGCATGGGATCCTCCATGAAACCTTCCCAAACAGGCTGCCTGACCCACCCCCACAGGGCACGTTCACCCTCTCCCATTCTGGGGGGCACCTCCCCATCGCTGAGCAACAAGTCCTCCTCCCCCCAGCATCACAGCTACCAATGTGTTGAAGCAGCTGCCTTCCCCGAGCCGGGAGGCGATGGCAGACGGAGGGTCTCCATCAAGCAGGAGGGGGCTTTTTGGCAATGCCAGCCCCCAGAGGGGATGCTGGCTCCCGGGCGTGCGAGGCGCGGGGGTCCGGGGGCTCTCCGCACAGGCAGCTGGTGATCAAAGCGAGGAGCGCAGCCCGGGCCGGAGATAAAACGGAGCAAAGTTCTCCGGGTTCGGACGCCGGGAGTTGGAAAGGATTCGACGGCAGCTTGGAAAAGGAGGAGGAGAGGGCCGGGAGCAGCAGCGTTCAGCAGAAAGGAATGTCCTGATGGGACGGTAGCCTGAACGCCGGCCAGGCCCCCCCCCCTCTTCCCAAGGCTGTTTAAAAGCCCCGGACCTCTCCAAGCCCTTTAATTGGCGCTTTAAAAAACTTCCTTGTTCCTTGACG
>NW_010251337.1:9597-16888 GCF_000690775.1 Eurypyga helias
TCCTTTGAAAGGGTTTGCTAGAAGCCGGCTCCATCCCCTCCCCACCAGCCCCGGTAGCCCCCAGCCCTCACCCCACCAGCCTCTTGTGTGTATTCTTGTTCTCCCCTAATAATCCACATCCCAGCTGCCTCCCTCTGCCTTCGCCCTCCTCCTCCCTGCCTCTCTCGCTCCCTCTTTCTCTCTCCTCCCCCCTTCCTCCCCCTTTCCATAACTCAAAAGCTTGTCAGGCTGGTTCCAGACTGCTGGCGCCAGGCTTCACTCCAGGAAAAAAATAAAGCAAAAGAGAAAGGCATGCAAGGCAAAACAGCCCCGCCACATGAACACACATCAAACCAGCCCTTTATCTCCCCGGAATGCTCTCCCCGCTGCAGAGCTCCCTACCCCGGCCCAACAGACGCGTGCTCGCGCGCACCCCAATGCAGCGGGGCGAGCGCGCACGCCCCGGCAAAGGAAAGCGAAGGAGCAAATACAAGATCTATTATTTATCAGCGTTATCAATTATTTAGAGCCCCGGCGCAGGGAAAGGGTGGGGAGAGGAGGCCGTGGCGGAGGGGGCTTTTACCCCGGTAATTCAGGCGAGGGGCTCCTGTCCGACCCACCTCCCCGCTGCTGCGCACCAGTGGGGAGGTGGTGGGGTGTCCCTAACGCCGCCCCTTGCATCCCACCCCACTGCTGTGGGGTTGTTTCTTACCCCGACCCTCCGTGCCTTCAACGGAGCAGGGCTTCCCCACACAGCGCGCCCCGATATTCGGCTCCACGAGCATCCCGGTCCCGGAGGCATTGGATTCGGTGCCTGAACGAGGGCTGCACCACCCCACACGCAGGATGGCCACCCCGGGCTCAGACACGGGGACCCACCACCCTTCGTCCTTTCCCAGGGGACCAGTCAGCCCCCAATAACGTGGATTTTAGCAACAATATGCTCTTTCTCCGGTACTTCCAACAGCGTTCTCCTGGTTTGGTGGCACACGCCTCCATCCCACCTCTCCCTGAAGCCTGGAAGATGCACCAGGCTGCTGGTCACCAGCCCAAATGGCACCCATGGCCGGTGCAAGGCTTTGGAGCCCCAGATCCCCCCCAAGTCCAGCCAGCCATGTCGGCGCAGGGCAGGAGGAGGAAGGTGTCCATGGCGTTCCACCTCATGGGGGTTTCAAGTCAGTCTTGACCCCAAAAGGTCAAAACCAACATCCCAAACCCTGGACTCACTGGATTTTGGAGGAAAAACCAGCCCACCGTCTTTACGACGCTGCTGGCAAAGGGTCCCAGTCACCAGGAAGGTGACACCGCACGGTGCTGTGCCAACGGGCACAAGTTTGCCCATGGGCCATGGCTACAAGCTCCCAGATGGCTACCGCAGCCTCCCCGCGAGGTAGCCGCCTTTCAGCGTCAGATCGCACCAAAGTAGCTACAGTGGGAACGTGTGATGAGGTGGGTGTGCTAAGAAGATTTTTTTTTGGCAGACTTCGGGATGACTTTATTGCTCACAAGTTCTCGAGTCATGGCTGAGTAACACGCTCATCACATGTCTGAAACAAACAAAACAAAAAAAAATCCCTTACCCCAGCACTAAATAAATAGCCTGGACAAAGCATGTTTGCTTTGCTCCCCTTCCCCGCTCTGGCTTTGCACAGCCGGGGGGCTGCGAGGTTCCCACATGGGCTGCAGGCAGCCGCTGCCTACGAGCCTGATATTTCCCCTGCGGTTTAGGAAGAGAGATGGGCAGCAGCTCCCACCAGATGCACACACAAGCCCCAGCCCCATCCCAAGACCTCCCCCAGTGGGTCCCCGTCCCAGCCAACGGCTCCGGGTACCTGAGGCAGAGCAGCAGCATCTGCTCCAACAGGATCTCCGGGAAACGACTAATTTGGGTGGCCAAATTAGGCTCGCCATGGCCAGACTTTTGCAGTGGAAGGTGCAACCTCAGCCTCAAATATTCTGTCCTAAGGGCCAAGAGCTCTGCCCTGTGGTACCACGTCCCCAGCCAAGCCGTGCGAAGGCTCCTGGGCTGGGTCAGGCAAGACCCTCAGATGGATAGACCTGTCACGAAGGATAAATTTCTGCAATGCAGCTGCTGGTTTGGATGCTTCTGGGTGCCAAGAGGGTGCAGAGAGCCGTGTTGTCTAAGGACAGAAGCATTCCCACCTCCAGTGCCTTCAACGCTGAGAAACCAGTAACTGCTCTTGAAAAGCAACCAAAGCATTTCTAACCCAGAAGGAAAACTACTGTCCCCTGCTCCAGTTGAGTCGATGGTGGCAGATCGAATCCCTGCAGCAACTCGGAGCAAGCAAAAGGTGTTAACTACCTATCCAAGCCCATGGGTGTGGAGAGCGAGCCCTCCTCTTGCCCAGGTAGAGAAACAAAGTGAAGAGGGACAAAGTGGCTTCCCCAGAGTCACCTGGGAATCATTGCTGGAGAGCCAAGAACAGACCCCAGGACCTGCTGCCCTGCTCCTAAGTCCTCACATCCACCACGACCTACCCCTGGGCCAACCCCAGCGCTCCCAGAGCCCTGGAGACTTATGGATGTCCCTCCACCAAAGAGAGGAGGTGGTCAAGGGCATGAACACTGTCAGATGTTGGCTTCTGGGTGCCCACAGCTTCACGAGCTCCTCTCCAGTCCCAAAGGAAGACCTCAACTGGGACCAAAAAAAAAAAAAAAAAATCTTTCCCTTGAGTAAAGGAGTAGGAGCCACTTTGTGCCAATTACGATCCCAGTTCTCCCACACCAAAGGCTAAGGACAGCTGAGAATGAGTTGGAAGAAGGTGCAAATGACTTAAGTAATTAATCCTATTCCATTTTAATGGGTTCAAAGGGGACATTTTTGTAAATTTTCTACTACATTTTCCTTTTTTTAATTTTAAAAGACAACATTCCAGAAAAAACAGTCCTTATATTTGCTGTTCCTCCTCCTGAAAGAGCATATATTGGGGAGGAAAACAGGGCAGCTTAAGGAAGGGTGAAAATTCACTGAAGATTGAGGGGGAAAGCAGAAGGACAGGAGGAACCCTTCATTTAGAAAGGTCACAGGCAGTTTTGCAAAGAAGAGAAAAACCCATTATGTTGAGAATTTTTCACAAAAACTTTGTGTGCGTTTGTTTTTTAAAAGCTGGGGGTTTTTCCATCTAAAAATAAAACTCCACATAAAAAAAAAAAAGTCAGCCATCACTGGGCACAGCTGAGAGCGCTTGAAGGGACGGCAGCTACCCTGGGACGGCTTGTGCTGCTTCTCGACAGGCGGCCCTGATCGCAGTGACACCACCGGCTCTCGCTCCGTGCCGGGGAAGGTTGGAAGAACGCGATCTACCCCGCATCGCCTTCCAACAAACCCGGGGAGCCGGGTTGGCAGCGCACCACGGCGGATCTGCAGTGAGCCGGAGCTGACGATCGCCAGATCCTTCCTTGCAGCCAGCTCCTGGCGCAAGGCGATGCGGATGCCGGCGAGCATCCTTGGTCGCATGTGGCTGCTTGGTGGCTCCTGGCCAAGCTGCACTGACGAGCGCATTTGCTGCATTCCCTACGGGCACCTCTGGGAGCTGGGGGCTAGCCCTAACCCTGCCCATTCCCCCAGCCCATCCGAGGGGAAGAGCGAGAAGCAGCGACACCGCTGGGGCAGAGCACACGGGTGCCACGTCCAGTCCCAGCTGTATCCTTTTCCCATTTCCCTTCCATGCGTGCAGCCGGGCTCCCGCCCCGCTGAGGTCAGCTCCGGCTATTCTCTCCTCCATTTCCCCTGCTCCTGCCATGCACTTCCCGTCTCTCTTTGATATTTCACCTTTGCTGCGTCATTCCCCTGTGCCGATTTGGGGCTGGGGTTCGTGTGGACGTGCCGTTCCCCGCTGTTGTTCAAGAGCCGAGCCAGGGCTGAGCCTCGCCGTTGGGAACTGCTCGTGCCGGGGAGCACGACAGAACGCAGCTCGCACAGGTAAGCGTTCAGCTGAACAAGCACGAGCCCAAAAGCTGAGCTTGCACCAACAGCCTCGAGCAGCACCAGACGAAGAGGGGGAAAAACAGCATGAAAAATAATGAGGAGCTGGAAGGAAACAAAGGCTGGGCAAAGCAGGGAGTGTTTCCAGCAGACGGAGAGGGCCGAATCCAGCAGACTGCTCACGGTGCTGGGCTTAACCAAAGCTGAGCAGGACCTGGGTAGGGCAGAGGAACCATCCCGTGTTGGTCACCCACCACCCCAACACCACTGAACCAAGAGAAACCCCAACATCTCAGGCGGGGAGCGGGGGCAGATCTCTCTGGGGCATTACAGATGGGACAAACGAGCACCCACTCAGCTGACACGGGGAGCAGCAATCTGCTGCAGCACGAGTGAAATCCCCAGCGGGGTTTGGGAGTGAGCAGCTTCCTCATGCTCCCACAAAGCCCCGGGGAATTAAATGCCGAGGAGAGCAGCTGGGCTCCTCCCCAGGCAAGTGACTGCCGTGCTCACACACGTCCCGTTTCGGCCAACTGTCCCTTCCATCGAGGAGCCACAACGCTGAACAAAAACCGTCTCCGCTGGCCCCTAGCACTGCCTGCTCCCCACATGGCACCGGGCCAAACTCGTTAATAAAAGACCACCGAAACGAGCGCAGACGTTAACTCTGTGGTGGATTTCCCTCGACAGACCCCAGTGCAGAGCATCACCCACCCTGCCACCCCAGAGCCCGGTCCAGCAGCGCGCAGCGCTCGGCCGTCAGGGCAGCCGTGGGGATGGGGTCACTTTGAGGTGCCCAGACCTGTTGCGTCCCCGGGTCACCAATTCCAACTCTTCACCCCCAACAGCCAACGTCTGCCCGGGACCTCCCCGACGTGGGCTACAGCCAAGCCGTGTTGGCGGGTTGAGACACTATGCATGGTGATGGTCTGCTCCCTGCAGCCCTAGAGAGGAGGTGGGGGGGAAACACATGACGTGACCCTGGAAGAGGGGCTTGAACCCCAGTAATAGATTTTTCCTTGTTTCAACGCCAGTTGCTGACAAACGCTCATGATTACGTTTCTTTGGAGGAGCACAAGCTGATTGGAACAAGAGAGTGGAGGGAAGGTGTTGTGGTTTAACTCCAGCTAGCGAAATACCACAAAGCCGCTCTCACAAATCCTGTGCTGAATGCAGCACAGAAGGGCTGCACACCTTCTCCCTGTGCTCCTCTGCCCAGCTGCTCCTTTCAGCAGAGGTTCAGCAAGCCCGGGTCACATCCCAACCTGCTCTGGGGTGCTCTGCACCCCAAGATCACAAACGGTCCCATCCTGCTTTGGTGGTTTCCAGCAAAGAGCACTGCGGTGGGGATACAGGCAAGACCTTAAGCGCTTGCTATGCCAAACGGCTTTAAAGCTTCCCCATCCCCTCGGACTGCATCACCCCTGCTGCTGCCCTGGGAGGGATTTGTATGACCCCAGCCCTCCCCTCTTACATCCTTCCCACGCAGCAAGCCCTCACACAGTCACGGATGCGCTCCCAAACCATCACAGACAGAGCTCATCGCTCACTTGAGGTCTCTATCAGATACCATCTGTAGTGGACAAACCCCTCAGCACTCACTCCACCCTTCTTTTAGCTCATGGATGCTCAGGACAGGGCTGATGCCTTCAAACGCCAGCACAACCATCTCTCAGCCTAGACCCTGGGTGTCTGTCAGGGGTGAGGAGAGGGCAGAGAGATGAGGGATGTAGGAAAAATATGGCGGTAATGGCTTGTGGACTTGGCAGCCCCATAACCCAAATCCAGCTTTGGATGGTGATGGTCTCCCAGCCCACTGCAAGGAGCAGCAGGGAACAGGCACCATTTTGTGTTTTCAGGCTCAAAAATATTGTGTTAAGTGAGTCACAGGGATTTTTGTCCCTCTCCCGGAGGCCTCACATTCATTCATTCTTCCGTTCTTTTGTAATTTTCGATAACCTGAAATATTAGTCAGCTGGACTGAATCTGCAGGTTTTACTCACCACCTCCAAGAGAAAATACAACTTAAAAATACACCAAAACAGCGTGGCCAACCCCGAGCATCCAGAGCTCCTAAAGATTTCCAGACTCTGGAAAAATCGGGGTTTAGCCTTTAAAATAATGAGATTTGTAAGGGGGAAAAAAAAGAAAAAAAATAAAGAAGGGAGACCAGCAGTTGGCTTGGTTTTGTTTCCCTGTTGGCTTTTGAGCCTTTAGGCTGCTCTGACATCACGCTGCTAAACTCGTTTCTGCAACCATGAGGTAAGAAACCCTTAAATGAGCAAAAACCCTGCCAGCGCTCTGCAGTCACATGGCTCCAGAAAGAAGGAAATGCTGGGAGCCAAAGGAAACCTCAAGAGGTTTGGAGGACCTCTATAGGGCCAAGAGGAGCATTGGTGGGCAACGCAGAGCGAGCAGCACCCTCAAAAGCCCCTCTCCGCCCGCAGGGTGATGGAGAGCTGGGGACATGGGTCTGCGGAGCAGGGCTGCGATCGTCGCCGCGCTGGCGTGGCCGTGGCGCGTGGCTGCCTCACGCTCGGCACTCAAGGACGGTCCCAGGAAAGTGAAAAGTCTTCCAGCACATCTCAGCAATTTCTCTCCGCTCCCAAAGGAAGCATGTTTATTGGAAGCCATTTTCTGCATAAATAGCCCTTTCCTGCTGTTTCCCACAAACTCAGACTAAAATAATTTCCTAGGCTTGAAGACGCCAACCCACAGCTTCCTAGATGGATGTGCAGTGCTCAACCTTGAGCAAGAGACCAAAGACATCCCTGAAATCCTGCCCAGAGCCCACCCAGCTCTCCCAAAGTTTACAACTCCCCTTTCCAACAGTGCTCGTACCAACTTCCAACTGCTTCAACATGCTACTCCTCCCCAGCACTTTCGTTCGGGGGTGTCAAAGCCCTCCGCAACCTCAGGCCCCTTCGCCCTCCACGCACACCCCAGAAGGAAGCGTGACCCCAAATCACTGCTCAACAAAAAGAGAGCAAGGAGCGGCTCTCTCAAGGACTCGGGCAGCGCACACTGGCTGATAAAACAGGTTCTCAGGCCCCAAAGGACCGGTGTGCAAGGAGAACAACCAGCTCTCCCACCCCAGCGCAGGACGGATATCTGCTCCAGAGCAGGGCGCTGGTCATGGGAACAGGTCCCTGTTCACACCAGAAGAACAGAGAGGTCCCCTGAAGGGCCCGTGAAGCCACGCTTTGGGGTCCGCAGGGAAGAGCTGCCGTGCTGTAGAAGCAGCACTGCCCAGCGCAAGGACGGGGTCCCCCTTCCACCCTCCCCAGTCCAGGGTCACAACAGGTGGCCGGAGGGGTCCCTGCCCGCTCCACCACTGGCTCTGCTGCCAGCCCTCCTCCAGCACAT
>NW_010251337.1:16907-17814 GCF_000690775.1 Eurypyga helias
GGATCCCCAGCCAGCATCCATCCCCCTCGGCAACAAAACCACTCGAGGACCACGAGCACGATGGCGAGAACCACCGCGCGCGTGGCCCAACCCTCCCCAGAGGAGCCCTGGCCCCGCGCTCCAAGGCCAAGCCGCTCACGGACGTTGCGTGCCGAGCTGCTGTCCTCGACTTTAGGGCAGGGAGGAACGGAGGAGGATTTGGAAACGTCTCTGAAGCTGCTCAGGGGATGAAGGCAGAGGGACTGCAGTGCTCCAGGCCTGCAAACGGACAGGACACAGTTAACGCCTGGTTCCTTGTGAGGGATCAGGAGGAACTTGGCTTCATATTTCATGTGTGGGATGTTGCAAGAGGACAAGGAGCCCCGAGCCCCAACAACACGTGTTCACCACGACGTGCCCCGGCTCCACGGCCACTCTGCTGAGGGCAGGAGCATCCTTCCCGGCGCAGGACGGTGCCAACCACACCAAGTGACACCGGAGAAACGCCGAAGCCGGTACCGACTCCACGCCGGCAATTTAACCAACAGCAGCCGAGCCGTCGGGGGCTGCGGGTGAAGCCGCCAGCCCCACGCGTGGCGTGGAGCTGGGGGGCTTTGCACCACCCGGCTCCTGGAAGCAAATACAAAAGGCTGGGCTCCCCCAGCCCTGGCTGATGCTCGACCTCTCCGTTGTCCTCGCTGCACGCCTGTCCCAGTTCCAGCAGCCGGTTGCTACAGCAACTGAGCTCTGACTAATCATTTGCGCAATGACCTTTTTTCCCCCCAGAGAGAGGGAGGGAGGGAGATGGAGAGGAGGGAGGGAGGAGAGGCAAAGCAAGCCGAGGTTAGCAAGAAAAAGCAGCCGGGGAGAATGTGGGTTTTTTTAGGCGCTGTGAGATTGATTTTTTGGGGGGGGCAGGGGGTTGGGG
>NW_010251337.1:17849-25028 GCF_000690775.1 Eurypyga helias
GAAGAGGAAACTGGATGTTGGATGGGCCCCCCCTCTCCCAGCGCTGTGCTTGGGGAAGGATGGTTGAGGGGCAAAGCCGGCTGCCAGCAGGCAAAGCACCTCGCTGGGACTGTTTCCACGGGTGAGGGGGTGGGGGGAGACACCAAACAGAGCTGACACCACAGCCCTCCTCCTCCTCCCCACCCTGCGCTGACCCCAGCCACTGCCGAAGGGCCAAAAGTCAGGAATTTGGCTCTGCCTCACCGCCCAGTGCCTGCAAAGTGCTGGCCAGCCCCGGGTCAGCCTGGCTGGAGCGCCCTGAGCGCAAAACCTCACCGTCCGGCGGCGTTTGGGGAAGCTACAGCAGGGCTTTGCTGAGCTAAAAAATCCCCTGTCAGTGTTAGACCAAGGGGGAGCACAGCTGGACTCTGCTGAGCCACGAGAACCAGCCTGGGAAGAAACCTGAGCCCAGTTCTTGATGGTGTTACTGGGAGGGCTTCGCTCCCACCTCTGCTGCCTTCAGCTAAGCGAGACCAGGGTCAGGTCTGGCTCCAAAACAGAGTAAATAATGCAAAAGCCTCTTTCTGCACAGCTCTGAGGAGCGCACGGACCGACTGGGTAGGAGAAAACAAGTTTAGAGGTTGCACATTGCTCCCCACACCCGTCAGCACCTAGAGAACAAGCTGGCAAAACCAAAAAGCAGCGGCAAGCAGGTTCTCACCAAGGGGCGGATGGTTGTGCCGCTGGTCCCCAGTTTTCACGGCAGAAGGATTTGGGCTGTTGGCCAATAGGATCAGAGAACAGTCACATCTGACCTTGACCAACCGCAAAGTGCTAAGCCAGCTGAGATGGACAATAATGGAGATCCCTGGTGACCAAGTACAGAAATCTGTGGAGATTCACAGAAGAATGGGCTGGCCATCTGGAAAGAAAAGAAGTTTGAAGAAAACAAAATGTTTTTGTGGACAGATATTCTACAACCAAGCCTGACAAACTGCAGTGCTGTTACGTGAATCGGAGGAGAAGGAGGACTTGGTATGACTAACAAGCAAACCAAAGAATAATCCTGAATGGTGCTGAGCCCACGCTCCCCACATGCAACCCCAGGCTGACACGTGCTGGAGCTCAGGACAGGGAGTTGGGCAAGACAAAAATCTCATTCTAAGAAGTATTATAGTGGTCTTGGCTTCTCCGTCCTTGCCCTGGCTTTCTGCACCAAAGATGAGCCCTTTCCTTAAGGCAGCTCAAAGTCCTTCCTCCAAACGGTCCTGGAGCCAACCCACCTCTTCCAGCTTACCATGTTTCCCTCTGCCCATCAAAATAACCCAGAGGACAGGACACTCCTAGCAGGAATTCCCCAGCCAGAAAATGTGAAGCAAAAGTCACTAAATCACCTGGGATTTATTTAAGGCACAGAAAGGCGAGGGCAGGTCGCGAGGAATACTCTGCACTCAGCACTCACCCAACATACTCCCCTTATCGCAACTTGGTACCTACAGAAATTCCCACTGCAGCATCTTCCCAAACTTGGAGAAACCAACAGGAGGGTTCGCATTGAGCCCGTACCGGTGCCTACGCGTCACAGGGCCTTGCAGGCGGCCCCGGCTTGCTTTGCTTGAGCAGATCAAAGCCATGTCAAGCCCAATATGGTAAGCGCCGCTGAACAGCAAGATACGTTGGCGCAGGCTTGGTGCGACGTGGCCGTGGTCACAGGGCATGCAGATCCTGCCCGAGATCACGCCGGCCTCTGATCCAGCTTGTAGATGAAGCTGGGGCCACCATGAGCATGGAACATGGCACGTAGAAAGAAAACTCCTTTCCACCTCTTTTTGGTTAAATCGCTCTGCAGCTTGCGGAGCTCCACCAAGGACAATTATTTCTAGCATGTGCCGTGCACGAACGCTACAAGCAAGACGGAGCTGGAGTTTCATCATAGCCCGGCTTTGTGTGCAGAGCAAAGAGGGAGAGAGAGAAAAAAAAAAAAAGAAAAAAAGGAACTTGGAACTGGAGGCCCCCCCGGCCTCACCCTGATCCCGAGGAGGCTCCGTTCTGCTCTTGCTCAACCCGACACCGAGAATGAGGAAGCGGAGGAGACAGGCGGGGGAGGTGGAGGAACGGTCAAGCTGAAGACAAACAGCCTCTGAGCCGGGTGGCTTGGAAAGCTTCGCGAGCGAGAGGGCACAGGAGCAAAAACGGGCTGTGTCCTACACCGGAGCCCCATCCCTGTCACTGTCCAGGCTGGGGGCTCTGTGGCCTTCATCCCGGAGGATGCCCAAGGTTTTGATAACCTGAGTCCAAATCTCAAAGGAGATGGTCTCCAGCACGGAGATCTGCAAAGCCTCGCCGCACTGCCAGCCCAAAACCGGCATCCCCAGGCTGCGTCCGGCGACCCGCTGCACTGCCCTGCCCGGGTGCCCTCAGCAGGCAGAGCGCTGCTGTGCCGGCCACAGCCGGCCAGCTCTTCCCCTGGCTTGGTTAGGGCCGGATTTCAGCAGTCGGCAGCTCAGCAGCTCGCCTCCACACTCTGCAGTTCCAAGAACCACCTTCACTGCAAACGGGAGCTTACATAAAAAATTAAACCCCAGCCAGGTGCGAGATGTTCCAGGCAGCTCCACGTTCCTGGGGCCGGTTCTCTCCCATCCCAACACGTTGCACCTCATTACTCTGGAAAACACACCTTACTGGCCACTGTCACATTCCCTGTCATGCTGTCCCCATTCACGCACGTGGGCTGGTGTCTCCTCCTCATCCTGCCCTGGGGGAGGAAGAAACCCAGCTGAAGAGAGCCCAGCGCCTGCACAGCCCCGTTGGGGACAGACCAACACCCCGATGTGATATTCTGCTGCTAATTTGCCCTTCCACCTGGAGAGACCAGCAAGGAGGTATCTTGACCTCATCCCCCTTCCATCAAGGGGTACTTCGAGACATGACGGGATGTACCCAAGGCCAGGGGGGACAGAACAGGGCAGAGGAGCTGGTTTGACCCACTTGCTTAAATTTTTCTATGCTCTACCCCAGCAGCATTACTGCCCCCAAGGAGTGATCAGACTGTGATCAGTTTGGGATGAGCCCACTGTGGCTGCCCAGCCCTCGGGCAGGGCTTCCCCTGAGCATCACCAGGGATGCAGGCACTGAGCACCTTCCTGGACAGCCAGCCCAGGATCCCACCTGGGTCATAACCTTCCAACCATGCAATGCACTCAGCCCACACTGTGCAAGGACCCAGAAAGAAACATGGCTTACACGGGAAGGAGTGAACACAGGGTTGAGGGGGAAGGCACCAGTTTAATTTCTGTTAAAACCACACGTTGAATTCTCCCAGAACAGGTCGTTGGAAGATCCCTAGAGGGGTTTCACATAACTTGAAAAGAAGATCAGAAACGATGTCCCATAAGGCAAACCCCATGCCCTGCCTCAAATCTCCCCAGGTCCACAAGCAAATGAAACCCAAGACATTGAGATACATCAGCTCGATTGCCCAGTTCCTGGAGGTTCACACCACTGGCTGCCCACAGGAATGGGGACGGAGCAGGTTGGGGGTCACCACATCCCCCTGAACACATGCTACCCCTTCCCACCCACCTCCCCAGCACCCCAAGGTGACTGGGACTACGGCAGAAGAGAAACGAGGGGTTCCCTTCTCAGGATGGGAAGGGCCATTGCTGGGGTTGACAGACCTATCCTATGGGAAAGGTTTTGTTTCCCAGGAGAAGTAGCACATCCCAAGGGAGGGAGAGCTGGACCAGCCCTTCAGGAGCTCCAGGGAGGCAACCAAACCTAGAGAAGGACCAGACAGGAGAGGGAAAACCCAGCAAGCCCTGAGGAAAATGAAGTTTTCTTGCCTTTCTGCAAGTCCAGCACAAGGCAAGAGCTGGGGTGAAGAACCTTTACCCGCCCGGCCTGGCAGCAGATGCTATGGGAGGGCGGGTGCATGCCAGGCCCCGTGTGATCGCCCATAGCGAGTGGCAATTCCAGTAAGCGTACACCCGGCTCGCATTTGGCCCAGAGGCGTTTCACACTGAGAGCATCCCTGGAAGGGAAGATTCACTGCCAAAAAAATGAAAGCTCTGCCTGCCCGGATATTGGAGGGGAAGGCGGGTTGTTTGCATTTCCAATTTGGCTGGGAAACTGGAAAAATACAGACTTGAGAAGCCAATTCCCCCCAGCTCATCCCCTCCCCTAAAATCCACTGGTCTGCAACCCAAAAAGATGTCGGATCGACACCGGGGAACACCCATGCTCTGTCAGAAGGCTGGGGACTTCTGGATGAGTGACGGTGGCTCTGTGGTAGACAGGGACCAGGGGAGATTTTGGAAATGGGGCTGAGGGGGGAGCAAAGGTGCCAGAATGGGGTCTGGGGTCACCAACCCGACACCTCTGTCCACCATGGAGTCACCTGTGGGACCTGGTGAGGAATGAGCCCCTTGGAGCAACAGTGCTGGGTTTAAATAAATAAATACAAACCTGCTGAAAGGGAAGGGGAAAAAAAAAAAAAAAAAAGAATAAAGCCTGAGCTTCTCCAGCACCTCCTCCCCTCCCAGAAACCTGTGTGCTATGCAAATGAGACATGGAAGGGGGATGAAACTGGCTCTCTAAACCAGCGTGGTTTTAGACCAGGAAGCGTTGGAGGCAGCTTGCTGGAAAGTTGAGGCAGAAATAGCTGCGCCATGAGAGGGACCAGCAACGACGACTGGAGGGTACATGTCCCAAAATGCCTTTGGCAGCAGGATCGGCTCCCACGGCACTCACAAGATGCAGTGCTAAACCCCCTCTCGACACTCCCGTTCAGCAGCCAGTCTCAAGGCACTCCCCAAATCCCCCTTCTCTCCAACCCAGGGCTGGAGGGGAAAAAAAAAAAAAAAGGGTGGGTGTGGGGAGAAAACTTGCTTTGCTGCTGTTTGCAATGCTCAGGAAGAGATGGCAAAAATGACTTCCATGTGTGGAAACCCAGGTCCAAAGCAGAGGATGGCCAACATGGGCAGCTCAGGGTGATGCTCCCCAGGGTGGGCACTTTCTCCGGGGGCTGCTTAAGGAGCGACATCTTTCTTACATGAAGAATGGGATCGTAAGGATTCCAACTCATTTGTTCCAGGCAATTTATCCACCCAAGTATTGCCTTGTTTGGCAACATTTTCTCAAGGGGTTTCTGCAGAGAAGCAGGTGAAATCTAGAAAGTCTGAAGGCTTCGGGGTGTAAACACCATTTGCCTGAGCAATGCTGCTCACGTTGGTAGTCAACGCCTGAGTTTTTTTTTGCTCAGAAACAGGAGGGGTTTTGTGTTAAACATTCTCTGCTCAAGAACAGACCTGGCTGGAGCAAAAGCCCCTTTCCTGCCTCCCGACCCAGCGCAGGAGTTTTACAGAAATAGCTCGGATGCTCTGAGCTCAATGGAAAGTTGGGGATGGACTGCCAACGTCCTGGGCAGCCCTGGACCACAGCAGCCCTGCTTTAGGCAGCCGGCGATTTCCATCAGCATCACTGGGATGCAGCTGGAAAGCTGCCTCCTGCGACTGCAGGGCTTTCAAAACCCACCCCAGGCACTGGAGATGGGGGGAGCGGACAGGGGAGCAAAGAGGGGACGATACCAATGCTGTGCTTCATGCACCTTGAGACCAAAGGGGTGACACGGGGGTCTGCTTTATATCTCACAGTGGGATGTGGAGGAGCAGGATATCTGCAAGAGGCACTGGAAAGGACTCAGCTGCTCTCTGGTTTGAGCCCAAGCAAGTTGCCCATCTCCTGTGGTCACCTTTCCAGTGCCTCTGCCACCGTCTGCAAACCTCAGCTTCCCTCACAGAAAGTCGCTGCGCTGCGTTTAAAGCGGCTCCCGCAGCCCTGCATCTTAATTTGCTTTTCATTCTGCTTTATCTGTCTCATTAAAGGCAATCTCCAGCGACTCTGACACCAGCCTCTAGCATGGCGGGCCCTTGCGTTCCCACTGCTGGGCTGAGCAGACTGTCAGCAGTGGGTACCACGCTGTCATTCGCGGCGCTGAGCACGGAGCAGAGCCACCTTTCATCCACACGCTGCTCTGCGGTCACCGTGGGGGTTACTGGGGTACATTCAGCCCTGTCCTGCACCCCAGAGCTACCTCCTGGCAGATACCATGGCTTCAGCATCACACAACCTCTAGACAGAGGTTGCTACCTCCTTGGCTGCAGTATCCTGCAGCCCAGCACATCAGCTTCCCTGGACAACACAAATCTGGACCATTCCTATGCCACAAACCCAGTTCCTTTATTTGACCTGGTCTAGAACAGGGACATGTTTAAGCATCTTTCTCCCTGGTGCTTATTTGAGGCAAGAACAAAGGATCTCTGGCTCTTCCCTGCGTTTTCTTATCCTTTCATCCACTCTTTTTACCCGACGCCTCTCAGGGAGCTGCCCTGGCACTGGGGTTCCGGCAAGCACGTCCACAGTGTGCGTTCTCTACCGACCAGAACAGCGTTACACAAACTTTTGGAACAAGCAACAGCTCGTGCCAACTGCATTTTGTGACTCTGTATTAAAAAAAAAAAATACAGCCTTAGCCACCTCCCTGAAGAAAGAGGTGCCATGAAAATGTCATGGGGTAGCAAGTCCAGGAGACCCCTGGCAAAGGGAGAGGAGATGCTGTTTGCCCAACCCCTTTCCAGTCCCTGCTCCAACTCCTGCTCCCATCTGAGTGCTGATTATTTCTCTCTCTACCCACATGGCAAAGCCCCACGAACCTGAAGAATCAAAGGTGCAGACTAGCTGGGATTTCAAACTCCGTGATTAAGGAGGGAGGCAATTTCTCCCCTCCCCGGGCTGACAGAGCAGGCAGCGGATGAGTTCGGCTTTTTTGCGTGCTGCCAGCAGCTGCGATAGGCGCCTCTGCCGTCACCAAGCAGAGATTATTCTCTGGATCTCCCAGGCTGTTTATCAGGAACACTGGCTGCTCCAGCCGCTAAACCAGCTTAAATACCAATATTAAAAAATAATTAAAAAATAAATATCTTTTCTGCAACCTCGGAAGGAGGGGGATTGGGGAAGGGGAGGTTAAAGCACCCAGGAGGTGACTTGGGGTCTTAATAAAAGCAGCCACATCACCAGCTCAGGTAGTGGCACGGAGAAAAGACACTCCACAGCCACAGGGACAGAGATCCCGGGCCAGAGGGATGGAGCAGAAAAATCCACTGGCAGGGGCCTGAGGGACCTGCCTGGAGCAGGCAGCGGCCC